>NC_141161.1:128486694-128646694 GCF_053477565.2 Lygodium microphyllum
CTTCTTACTTGTTCAATGATGCATTGATAGAGGGATGGCGCAACAACCTCAAATCTGTCACATAGCAAGCAAAGCAATTATATATATATCAAGTCCTATCTTTATCAACAGTTCTCATGAACATAATGTACAAGACATATGCTCAAACGTACCGATAAGGTTTTTTTGTTTATCATTCCATGGAATACTGCAAAAAAGAAGACACAATGTTCACAGTTTGCACCTCATCATTTTCTTAGTCCACCAAAATACAAACAACAATGCAACATAATACTTTCTACCAAATTGTTTTGACTACTATTTTTAGGTCTGATCACACATTGACTACTCCGAAAATTTACATTTGCTGCTGTTCTGATCTAAGCAAGCCTAAGCACTAGTTGTGAGAGCTGAGTAACAATTTTCAGCCACCAGGCAACCTATTCCAATCTGCATTTTAACTACATGACCCTGTGTTTTCTACTATACATCTTGCCTTTTGCCTAGAGTTATTGCTTTGGCATCAATTTTGTTGACATTTTGCTTGTTTTGTAGTCAATTTCAACTATTTCTAGGCAAACTTGATCTTCCTTAATTTGTGTTTTCAGCAAGTTTGCATTTTCCAGCCTAATCAATGCACACTCTAGCAAAGAATCACACATGTGAGTTGTCATATTCTATCCAAAGTGCTACATCCAGTGGCCATTTTCATCTACACTATCACATTTTGTGGCCTCTAGGCTTCGCTAGCTACTACCAAGTTTCTTGTGTACCATTTTGTATCCTTGTGTAAAAACTTGTCCCTTTGAGCCTTAAACCATTGTGTGGTATTTCATTGTTGATGCAATTGAAAAGTTATTTCCCTTCATAGACACTAACATGCTCTTTTTAGCCTATAGTTGAGATTTAATGGTGGTGTAACATTCCACTCACATGCAACGCTTTATAGGCCCTTGTTGAAGGTGAAATCCTATAGCAGTTCAAACTCACCTTAACTCAAGGTTCTTTTATACTTCAAATCTGACCCATGGAGCTTATTGCACATAAATGGTTAGTTTCTCTTTAATCTGAGTAGCTTTACTCTCTATTGTTGTTCACTGTTGCGATAGTGTTTCACCATGGAGCTCTACCCACACCAGAAATTGAAGTTTTGTTTGCTCTTATAGCCACAATCCCTAAACCAAGATTGGTCATAGCCTCATATAGAGATAGCAATCACCCCTTGCAAAGACTTGTAATAGTAGCCTTATATGTCTCAAACTCCAAATTTGTAGCCTTTAGGGCACCTACACCCTACAAACCCTCCACTTGTTCTTTGATGCAGTCATACTGGCCCTTTCCTTCCACAAAAACCCCATCAAGTAGAAAAACCCCTTATATGATGATCTTACTATATAGAAGCATAATTAGCACATTAGCTACTATCAACAAGTAAATCTCAACAAAGATGTGGAATATGGCAGCAAGTTTACTGTAGTCCTATCACTATGACACATCAATTGTCATGTAGAGGACTACCAACATTGATGCTAGTTGCCAGAATGGTGGCTATACCTACCAACATACCATACCTCTATAGCCCCCAAAAAAGGCTTCAATCCATGCAACAAACAATTGACTTTATGAGTTTAAATGGAGATGCACTTGCTGTTGTGTATAAAGGCCTATGAACCAAGCCTTTAGACTGAATATTTTCTTCTCTACTTGAAATATCTGGAACACGCAAATTGGTTGCACCTTGTTCTAACCAGATAGTTGAAGAAAACTTGAAGCACAAATAGGCTAACCTTTTGTTTTAAACCTTCATAGCAACTATATACCTCTGTTGGTACTGAATCGCTATGATAAATGTCGATGAAGCTCCTTTTCTATGTTGGTCCCCATGTAGCTATTCCTTCATGTAGAAAATAACAGTCTTCAAGTAGCTCTCATGCCTATGCTGAACTGTCTACTTTCTCTAAAACAATATATACCTGAAAGTATTAAATTTAGTAGATGCTCTCTGAAACAACCTATCTTGGAAAGTACTGGCTTGGTTATTTACCATAGCTGGATCAAACCATCAATGCAAGTAAAGGTAACTACAACCTTGGGTTAGATACGTACAACTCACACTTCATGACCATCGATTGATTGGCATGCTAACAATAGAATATGATCAACAAACATGATTCTCATCCTTATCAACCCCTAGTTTAGAACTATGTAAGTGCATAGTAGACCCATCAACATTGCTTTTATTACTTCCACTTGGCCAATTAGTAAGATCAACCTTCAAGCCCTCTACAAGAGTAAGATCCTTGATAAGTTCTACCTAAGAGGGAGGACTAGCATCAAAGAATTGAATGATCAAGAAGACATCTTTCTTTTTTATCAGATCGAAAGGAGCAACTCTACAAGCCTCTATTGTCCTCATTCAATAGTAGCTTTTCTAGTAAGTGCTCCTCTTTTCTCTTGGGGTTTATCACACAGAGTTATCTAGATCCTCCATAACAATAGCCAGAAGCCACAACACTAACTTCGAGACTTTACAACTTCTATCCTATTTCCAAGTCAGTTGGTATACTGCATATGTTTATTTAAGAAATGAGCATAATAGCAACACGCTAGTTCATAGTTCAAATGCAAAAATAGTATCACTGAAATGCATTTGCAAGTAGTGATTTCACATCCATTCCTTGATCTAAACATGCATGCCCATCATGACAAATGTGAGGAGATTCAATGGAAAGCATTTCAAACTTGAAATTTAAAAGTAACAGTGTAAACCAATGTGATTCTTCTCTCCATTATGAGCCACCCTAGAATTACTGCAGTTCATGCAAAAGTTTCAAATCAAAGCTCTTTTTTGTATTTTTAAAAAAATTGCATGCATGGGTGTCTTCCTTGCTGTAGCCCCTCCTCAATAAAGCATTGTCACTATTGCTATTATGATATGAACTTGCCTCTGCATATAGACTTGCAATTTTACTATTATTGTTGCACTGAACTTTCAATCTTCCCCAGGACATGGCATGATCTCTCCTACTCCTTACTACATCCCAACATGTAATTTTTGCTGGTGGTCTGGTCCTTCACTATTAATGTTGTCCACATATATGTTGCTGCTTTCCTTTCATGATAGAGACATTTTGACCTCTCATCGCCAGTGGCAATACCTACTGCAAACCAAATATCTAGACCTACGATTCCTCTGTTGCTACCAACAAGGGTTTTGGTTGATGTATACAAAGCCTTTGCTCATATAAATGCTCACAGACCTGCTACTGCAATACATAGATTCACTGATGTGCATGAGATCTTAGCTGTTGTGAATTCAAATTTTTAAACTTGCAGTTTGTGAAAAATTCTGAGGCAACAAGACTTTTGAGAACCCCCAATCTCAGCTTCCATTGGATATCTTTCTTTTCTTTTGCTGCCTCCTTGTTTGGATATCGAATTTCATTCATCCATTGTCTCTGAAGCCAACTGCCTTTCTAATTTTCAGGCTGCTCATCAAGATGCATCCCTCTCAAAACCTGGAATAATGTTCAACTTGTTGCCCTGCTGCTTAAAAACTATGCCAAATGGAGCGTAGTCACATAAATACATAGGAGAAGCATAGTCACATAAATGTTCTCGCTACCCTCCCTCTTGTTAATCCGCAAGCCCCCTGTATTCTCCAACTTTTGCCTTTTTCATTCTAAGTGGCCCATCATCTATCTTTTCTCCATCTTCCCCTACATTCCAAGCGGCAGTGGCTGCTGCTGCTGCTGAGGGCTGAGCTAGTATCTTGCTGGTATTGTTGAATTAGAAGAAGCTGGGGAGGGTTATATTGCTGGTACTGATGAGTACAGGTGGAGGAGAAAGAGTGCATCAGCCTGCAAATGGCAGCATTGAGGCGCTCCATGGAATATAGTTTTAATGGTGTCTGTGTCTAAAGAGATTGTGTATTGTACTTTTATGAGAGAGAGAGAGAGTGTGTGTGTGTGTGTGTTTTCATGTGTGTGTGTGTGTGTGTGTGTGTGTGTGTGGCAACAAGGATGTACTAAGTAGCTCTCTGCAATTTTGCATACAGAATATGTTACACCAGCGAGTGACAGAGAAAGAAGCATGTGGATAGTGGGGAAAACCATTGCTTTATGGTTGTGTTAGAGGAGCGCTTAAATCAATTCAGCACTATGTTCCCATGACCATGAGAAGCATTTGGGCAACACCTATACTTTAAAGCTCCCCCGCTTTTAGAGCGGATGATCTATAATATAACTCCTTTCCAATGGCCTCTCTTCACTCAAGCACAACTTTCCCAATGTTCACTCTTTGATTTCTTTGAATGGTGAGTGCAACAACTCAAAACTTAATACCTCATAATAGAGGTATCTACATCTCTCACACTAGCTCATGCATTACTCCTATAGACATACCATAATAGACCTTGATGCAAGCCTCAAAACCTCACACTAGCTTATGCATTACTTCTATAGACATACAATAATAGACCCTGATGCAAGCCTCAAAACCTCCACGACTTGTGCCTTCTCATTAGACTAAATCAGCAATCTCAGAAAATTAGTTTATCCATGTATGCATGTACAAACGTGGGTCTCCTTAGATGCATATGGACATCTCAGTAACTAGAATTTCCTACAGATACAGTCAAAAGTCTTATGTCTAAAGAACTTCATTGTATCACATGCATGTCATATACATGCTAAAAATTATCTACAATTTTGGAGTGGAACAAATACTTGCAAAAGATCATATAGCTTTAATACAACCTCTTGAATTAGGGATTGACATCACATTTGAGCTTTAGAAATGATCGAAGTTCAAAATTTTCCTTTGCACTAGATTGATAGTACTAAGTTTTGTAGATGATTGGCATGGCCACAATCCATTCCCATTAATCCTTTAGCTTCCATGACATGCTTTATTCGTATTCATAGCCTATTTACCATTAGCTCAACTTGCTTCCCCATTTTCTAAGGCTTTATCCCCTTTAGCTTCCATGGCATACTTTATCCGTGTCTGTAGCTTATTCAACATTAGATCGACCTGCTTCCCCATTTTCTAAGTGGCCTATTCACCTACTTTCCCATCTTCTAAGGCTTTATCCCCTTTAGCTTTGATGACATTCTTTATCCCTATCCACGGCCAGCATTATCTTAACCTACTTTCCCATTTTCAAAGGCATCCCCTTAACACATGCCTGCCGTTGAATACCCCTGCAAGATATAGGCGGCCCCTTAATTCCTTCATATGCACCATCATTAAACTGGTAGTCATCCCTATCTCGATACCTTCCTTCCATGGCATTGAAAAAGCCATCTATCTTCATAGTTTCCCTGTCCGCAGCCTGTTCTCAACCTGCTTCCTCATTTTCAAAGCGGCATGTTTATCACCTACTTTTCCATTTTCTAAGGCTTTATCCCATTTAGCATAAAACACCAAGAGAAAAAGATACAAAAACAACTCTGGAAGAACAAGAGTAGAGTGTTGAGAATGTAAGGATATATTAAGGCTTGTTAGATTTAGCTATTATTCACCAAAACCTTACTCACAAAGCATGCTAAGTCAATGATCTAAGAAATAATTGTTAATTTCATGAGACATTTTCCATAAAACATGAATATATAAAGTCGCCAAGAGGTGAAGAGAAGTAAGGGATACAAATTCTATTCTAGGGAGATGGAAATGTTTACTTTGGGGTGACTCTTGTGTGATCTCCATCGTTATTGAACTACTTTTGTTTTATCCTTAATACTCTTGTTTATGCTTTGCATTGTCTTGTTATTAACTAGGTGCATGTGCTTGTGATGCTGTAAAAACACACCTTCTCTTTTGCTCCCAACCTCTCTTGAGCCTCCACCACATTTCGAACATGGTATCAAAGCTTTTGGCTTTCAATCCTTCATGTGGAAAAGATTGGAGTTGAGCTAATGTGGTTGCTTCGTGCAGAAAAGTAGAAATCCAAAGCATGGAGTCAAACATCACTTACAATCTCTAATCAAATATACGATCTTTTAGGAGTGCCACAAAAACTTGAAACCAATGTTTCAAAATTTCCCTCATGTTGTAGCTTTGAGAGAAACAAATGTTTAAGAATTTCCCTCATGTTGCAACTTACAATTCTATGATGCAATATGAGTGATCGATTACTTGTTGATAATTGGAGTATTGCCACGAAAAGTGTCCTTCAATGCTTGATAACAAAACTTGTACTGAGCAGTTGATGACTACAACATAGGCATGCATCCCAGGCAATCAAGGGGTGTGGTGAACAAGGATGAGATTGTGTGCATGCAAGAAGCTAGACATGGTCGTGCGCAAGAGAATGGATGATGAGATTGTGTGCATGTGAGAAGTTGGGACCTGGTCGTGCGTAGGAGAATGGACCTTTCTTGAATCGAATAAAAATTTTCTATTTTCTTGAATCTTGGAGGAACATGTAGCTCCCATTTAATAAAATGGCTAATTTTATCTGCATCTTTATTTTTCTTCTCTTACATTGCCCAAGGTTTGGTGTCCTTTTACATGTGTCTTACTACCTATGCCCAACGGGCATCCTAAATACCTAAAACCCTTGGTCCAATTCTGCTACTTGGAAGCGTGGCTCCCTTAGCAACTTTGCTGACTCATTCAATCCTAGGTAAATAAGCTTGATTTTTCTCACATTAGTCACAAGCCTAGATAGCTCTAGAAAACTTTCATACACTTTCATCCAATACATCTACTAGTTGCTTTTCTACTTGCACACTATTGGTCAGTTATTGTTGGTAAAGAATTGGGAGACCAAGTGTTTTCCTAATGGTATAGGAAGCCCCTTGCTTACTCCATGTTGCACCTTCAAATTAAAATTCCTAAGCAAAGGGTTGGTGATTATGGTGGCAAAGAGTAATGGGGCAATGCGACACCCTTTCACATCAACCTGTTTACCTCAAATGGAGCTAAGCATAGACCATTTACAAATATATTCTAAAGAGATTGAAACATCCCTACAGAAATTCCATCATTCCTCCTCCATCATCTATCAATTTATAAATTTAATTGGTCAAAGCACCAACCCCATAAGATACTATTTCCCTTAGACTAAAATTTGGCAACTTCACCTTTATGTTTTTGCAAACCCTCCAATGTAACCCTCCACTTCTTTGAGAAGTTGATAAAACATTCCATTACAAAAATACTTAGCAAGAGTCATAATAATGTACTCCCTGCATTGCTAATTACTAACATGAAACCCTCTTTGAAGTGTATCCTGATCTTTGCCATACATCTTGGTGGCAATCTCAATGATGATAGCTACGGATCTCATCTAGTTCTACGTTGGATTAGCCATTGGATTGTTGGTTTGTTTCCAAGCATCCTTCAACTATAGGTTGAATCCTTCCCTTTCCAAACAAGAGGTGTTGAAAGAGAGGGGCTTCCATATCTTTCTCCTACTAAGCACATCCTTCTTGGATGGACTTCCTAGGCACCTCACATTCCAAGAGATCATTGTGAGCCAGCTAATTAACATAATATCTTTGTTCGAATCTCCATAATCCAAAATAGCAAAATAGCCTTGTCAACACAAAATTTGCAAGAAGCTTTTAAAGGGAAAGTTTTTATTTCTTACCTCCATTAGACTTCAAAGAATTTGGTGGTTGAATTTATTTGTTTCCATGTTGCTTTAACTTCGGCATCTCTAGGATCGCAATAATTGATAATTACGTTGCTCCTTAGGTTCCTCCTTTTGAGGCTTGTTTGTTTCCTTGAATTTACCCTTCTCAATCTATAAGCTTTTTTCTTTTTGCTTCTTTTGAAGTTCTTCCTTATCTCCACTATTTTCTCATTGGGTTCTTCTTAGCTCAATTCCTTTTTGGGCATTCCTTTGCAAAGCACCAATCGTCTTTCCATATGAGATATGTATCCAAGAAGAGGGAGAATTTGACATCGACCAAAAACTCAATCCCATTAGGATCAAAAAGCTAGAGCATTTCAAGGATATTATTCCTCTTATCCCAAAGTACGAGAGGCCACTTGTTTTTTTACCACTACTTGATATTATTGTAAGAACATAGAGCGCTCTACCTAGCACTTCTACTAGTACATTAACTTCTCCATCTAGCAAAGTAGGAAGTCCATGAAAACTAGCCCATATTGGGAATTCAATTTGCAAGACCTCCCTAGGAATAAAATCAACATGCCATGGAAGCATGTAAACAAGGCTCTCACTTTAAGCCAAACAACTGAACCCAAAACCCAATCTCTTTTTCTTTATATGAAAGCAAGACCCAAAAGAAACCTCATAACAAGCAAAACAATGTGAGTGCTACTTTGATCCAGAGGTGAGCCAAAACAATCTAGCAAACTCATCCTCAAGGGGCACCTTCCCTTAAAATACACATACATGTTGCATAGATAATACTTAGCATGGCTTTGCCAAATGCATGGCAACAAGTATACCACTCATACACATAGAACTTGCTCCCCAAATTCTATTGTGACTCTCTTCTAATTCTCGTTGAAATATTTTTGGTCACCCCACATCTTCTTCTCTAGCTCTTCCATGTTCATGCTAGCAATGACAATGTTAGCATAATCCATCTCCATCCCATTGTCTTGCTTCTATTGCTTTATGTTTGTGCTATGTGTTCCATCATTTCTTACTCCTTGTTCACCCCCTACATATGCTACATGCATGAAAGGGGGAGCATATGCCACATGTTGGTAGGAAATGTTGCTTTTAATGAACTTAATATAGCTACCCTAGTTAATAGACCATGTGCCATGACTGTCTATTGAGAGCTCCCCTCTTCAAATTTCCACATACTCAAGAGGTTCTATGTTTGTAAGGGGCTCAAATAACTTTTGATAACTATTTGTGCTTGTATGGATGCTAGGTATATCCCACGCTTCAGGGGGAATTTGAGGGAAATTTCAAGATTTAGAGCCATGGCATTGAGTTGAATTGAATGAGATTCTTCTTTCTTTTAATGTTTATTTGTGGATGTGTAAACTATTTTGCTACGTGAGTAGGAATTAAAAGTTATCAAAATGCACAAGTGTATCTTACATCACATGTACATTTTGGATGCATACAAACATATCCATTACAAGTGTGTATCGACATTGTCTTATTTTAGATTGACTACATGGCTGATGGTTAAGCCTATCAATTGTGATGTGTGTTACTTAGCATGACTATGTTAGACGTTATATACAAATTTGTTTTGATTTACTGTGATGCACATTATCCTATCCATAGCTTCATAATTTTATCCAATAAACATGGGTACATTAGGTGATATATAGAAATTCACCTTGATTTACCATATAGACACTTATTTTACTAGTTATAGCTTCACATCTATCTAGTAAAAGTAAAATCCTAGTTTCAATTTAAAAAACCCTTGTTACTAACTAGAAAAAAGTGTGCATTTTCTACATATAAGTCTATTTACCATCTAGTTTAGTGTCTAAAGTTCCTTGTGAGAGAAGTCATTTGTTGTAATTTGTCAAATCTAGAGGAGTCGGTGAGCTTTACTGAGGGACCTTTGTCAAGCTAGGAGAACCAAGACATGTGTCCTACGCACAGCTGGGAGCAGCGATGTTATCCAGAGGAGGAGATTCATAGCCATCATCAACAAAGAGCTCTAGTATTGTGTAAGAGCATCTTACAACTTTGCATCCAATACCATGGGCAAGTTGACATGATTAAAGGACCTCTATTCCAAGTGATTGCATGTGACAAAAGAGTTGGAAGACTAAATTGATGATAAAATGCATGTCATTTGTTATGAAGACCTAGTCAAAGTCCTCAAAGCACCAACTTCCTACTCCACCATTATCCAAGTTGATTGTTTGAACCACTCTTTGGTTTCTTATGATGATGGATATGAAAATCTTGCAACCAGTGTGTGGATGAAAGCCTATTTAATAAGCCCACAAACATCACTTGGATGGCTAGATACTTTATAAGAAGTGAAGCTGTTATTAGCAATTCACCACTTATATATGTCAACCACTCATATTGTGTTATGGGTTCATGTACTCTGAAAGCATCTATGTTAGATTGTTGGAATGTTACAACAAATATTTGTGTTTGGTGCTTGATAGGAAATTTTTCTTGGTGCTATCTGTAGTCCTACTTTCGTCTTGATTTACTTCTTATCCTTTGTGGATTTGTGGCTAGAAGTGATTGCCCTTCAACAATAAGTTTTGTTGAACTCAAAGATGACATTGCATTGGATATTACTGGCATATATGATGTTAGACTGCTATATTTGGTGCCAATGTTTCTTTTATGCTTCATGATATACACCATGTCTTGACTTTGACTAAAAGCCTTACCTCAACTAGATAGTTGGGTGATGTCAGGAACTTGGTATCTTTTGGTGATTCTACATGGAAGACCACTCATGATAGTCTTGTTTTTGTTAGAGGTACCAAGTTTGGTAGCCTATACACTTTGCTTATATCTAGATCTTCCTCATGTATCTCTTTGGTATCACCATCTTTGGCGTCACCATCTTTGGAATATGTCCCTAAAGGGAATGAAAGTACATACTTATTTGTAGTATCTTTCGCCTCTTGATTACTCATGTTTTGATTTATATAAGCATTGTCTTTATTATAGCCGTACATATAACTTCCATAATAGTTCTAGTTCTACGTATGTGGGTGAGCCATTGGCTCTTGTGCATACAAATGTTCATGGTCCTATCCCCTATCAATCATTGCATGGCATGAAGTACTTTGTTACATTCATAATGATTATTCACATGGATTTAGGCCTATCCTATTCAATAGAAATAAGATGTTTTGACTACATTTCAGCACTTTCTTGCCATGGTTGAGAAGTAGTCTAGATATAGGCTACAATGTCTACTATTTGACAATGGGGACAAACATGTCTCTAAGGATTCTGAGTAGCTTCGTGATGAGAGGCATATTAAGTATCAATTGACTATCCTATACAACCCATCCTAGAATGGTGTTGTAGAGTACATGAATAAGACTATTTAGGAAAAAGTTTGTAGTGTGCTTAGGCAGGTAGACTTACCACAATACTTTTGGGCTAAGGCAATTACTACTGCCATGCATCTCATTAATAGATCCCCATGTATTGCTCTTGGTGGTAGAGTTGTAGAGGAGATATTGTTTAGTAAACCTCCCTTGTATGTACAATTGTGAATCTTTAGATGTGACACTTCTTGCTAGATTTTTAAAGACAAGTGCAATAAGGATCCAAAGTTTGCCAAATGCATCTTTCTTGGATATGATGATGCACATGAGATGGGCTATTACCTTTGGGATCCACATACTTGGAAGGTTATTCATAGCCATGGTATTATATTTCATGAGAAAAAATGTGCATATGAGACTAGAGTAGGTGATTGAGATACACATGGTGATTTTTCAAGAAGATCCTCATGTTATAGTATAGCTATCACCAGTTAGATAGCTTGCTATAGCTAATGATGATGTAGTGGCATAGGATCCACATGGTGCATAGGATCATGATGTTGGACAAAGAGGATGGGCCATACATACTCCACAACTAGTCTTGAGATACTCCACCAAAACTTCACATCCTCTTAATGGCTATGAGTTCTCTATGCATTATCTCATGGTGATAGGTACTAAAGAGCATCTTGCTTATGATGAGGTTGTGTGTAGAGGTGATAGCCACTAGAGCCATGCAATTTGAGTATGATTCACTATAGAAAAACCACATGTGGGGTTTTGTTCCTTTGCCCAATGGAAAATATGCATTGCCATGCAAGTAGGTGTACAAGTTCAAGAGTATCCCTGATCACCCCAAGCCAACATATAAGGCCAGATTGGTTGCTAAGGGTTTTTATGGACTTATACTAGATAGATATGTAAATGACTTCTTTACATGGGGATCTACATAAGGATATTTATAAACACCTAGTGTGCAAATTGAAAAAGAGTCTTTATGGGCTTAAGTAGGCATCTAGGGAATGGTACTATAAGTTTAATACTTTCATGCATTCACAAGGATTTTCATGTAGTGATATGGATCTGTGTCTATATACAAAGAAGGCCCATGATAGTGGCCTTATTATCTTGGTGCTTTATGTTGACAACATGCTTATTGCTAGGAGTGCTCATGCTAAGCTGGATGCTTTAAAATCTCAGCTCAAGAAGAGCTTTGAGATTAAGGATATGGGTTAAGTCTCACACAACCTTGGTGTGTGCATTATGTGTAATCATTCTAAGGGACTTCTCTAATTGTCTTAAAAGAGTACATGCACAAAGTAGTTGAATGATTCCATGTGTAGGATGGTAAGCCTATTAACTGTCCATTACCTTCTCATGTGAAGGTTAATTAGGCAAATTGTCCTCAGTTGGATAGTGAGAGGGCCAAGATAACCAAGATCCCATATGCATTATGCATCTAGAATGGGCAACTTGATGTATATCACAATAGCCACTAGACTTTATATAGCATTTGTAGTGGGACTTGTGGCTTATTATATGGTGACACTTGATAAGTGACATTGGAAAGTTGTGAAGCATATCATGAGATATCTTAAGGGCAATGTAGATATATGCATTTGCTATGGTGGTCAAGATACTAGAGTTTTAGGCAACATAGGCTTTGATTATCCATGACATGTAGACAGTTGGAAGTAGACCTCTGGCTATGTCTTCACCTTTGCTAGAGGTGTTGTTTATTGGATGTCCAGGGTGCAAAAATGCACGGTCTTGTCTACTACCAAGGAAAAGTACATAGCAGCCGTTGAGGCTTGCAATGAGGCCCTTTGGTTAGACTGTCTGGTACCAGATGATTATGACTCCTATATTGCATTCGAATTCTATGAGTATCATTTAATTTTGGCACGTAATTTGGTCTTTCATGCAAAGACCAAGCACATTGAAGTTCGTTATTACTTCATTAGAGAGGTGATTGAGGACAAATTGATAGAGCTTGTTAAGATAACATTTAGAGCATGTTAAGATTTGCATTAATGGCAATCCTATACTCTAATCACTAAAAATTTCCCAATGGAATGCTATGCCTTTCTTAGGAAGATGATGGGCATAGGATGAGATGATATCTATTCCTCATCATGATGTACTTCTATGTACACTTTGTCACTTTTTCTTGTTTTCTCCACACTCAAGCACATTCACCTTTAAAGGGGGGTTGTTTGGGATTAAAGGCCATTTGTATCTAGTCGCCTACATTTACTTATACTTATTGCCTACACACCTATAGACTGCAGGTGTGGCGACAGCCTATCACTGTCATTATATTATTTATTCTTACTACAACAATAGAATAAAGAAAGGTAGGTCACACATTGTGATTGTTAGAGTTCCCTTATACCATCTTGCTTTCTCTTGCTTGAATCTCCATAGCTCTTACTTTCACTTGTGCTTCCACTCTAACTCCACATTTTAAACATGTGAAGATCCCTTATACTATTGCATATGAAGATACTCCTACAAACTTGGGGAGATCAACCATAAATTTAGGTATGTATCACGTGGGTACATAGTTTTGACATACAGAAGCGTCCCATATAAAGGGATTACTTACAAATTGAATAGAAAAAGATTATATTTTATTTAAAAAAATTCATAGATAATGATATTTATAAATAAGCCTTGAATTCACGTGATATAGAGGGTATACATATAGTGAAATCTCAGGGCCTGCAAAACATGTGCCCAACAAGGATTGTGTCACACAAATGGAGTACTATGTATTTCATATTTAAGTTCAAGAGGACAATGTGAATATTTGTTTCAAGTACTTTGAAGATTTCTTTTATCTAAGAAGCTTTATATTAAACTCAAGCATGTTTTGTTAAGCTCCATGTGTGTAAAATATGTGTTCTAGCATGTAGTCATATGTCTAATGTGTTCTAGGGTTATGGAGGACATATTTGAGTAATGTTTTATAAGATCGATAACCATGAAAAAATAATAAATTATTTTTCTCATATCAAAAGCGTTACTTTGTAGTTTTTACATCCATAAATAGATGTGCATAAATACTACTATCACACACACACAGAGTTCACACATTCCATATCTCAAAATTGAATGCATTTTTGCATATAGAAAAACATATGTTACTTATTATAGTGCACAAATATCATTTCTATCTATTAAAATGAAATTCACCAAACCTTCCTCTGTAGCACCAAAAAGCCTTTCAAGCCTCAAGAAGCTCTCACAAATTTTCTTTCTTTTTCTTAGATTTCTTGATTTCCTAATAGTATTTATTTAGCTAAAAGAGAAAGAAACCACTTCGCTTTCTCCCTATCAACTCTCTTCTCCCTCTTTTAAAGTCTCTCTATCTCCCCCCTCCTCTATGTGTGTGTGTGTGTGTGTGTGTGTGTGTGTGTGTGTGTGTGTGTGTGTGTGTGTGTGTGTGAAGGTGCCTCTACCTAGCCACCCATGTATTACTACACTAAAAATACCCATGCTTGCACACTACAGGCAGCGAGCACCCATCATTGTCACTTCATTCTTTATTCTTTCAGTGATATTCGAATAAATGGAAGGCTCATCACACATTGTGACTATTTGAGTTCCCACATTGTGTGTGTCTCTCTCTCTCTTGCTCTTGCTCCTTCCACCATAGCTTTTGCTCCTGGTCATGCTTCCACTTCAGGGCTCACCTCCCTTAAACTAGTATCAGAGCCTTCTTCTTTGTGAGCTCAAGCTTGGTCTGACACACTCTCAACTTCCATTTGAATACCTACTGTAGTCATCTCTTTGTCAGTAGCCATAGCCACTCCATTCGAGCTTCCTATTGATTGCATTCTTCTTGGGCACTCTTTGAGCCTTCTCGAGTAAGTTGGAGCAGCCCCCATAGTCCTCACCTTGTTGGTGCAACATCACGTTGTGTGGAATAGGTCCTTTTTAGTAGCAACTCATGTTTTTCATCTCCTACAGCACATCTTCTTTATTGGGCAGCTATACAAGAACTTATACACTTGATTTTGATGCTTGACATTGATCCTTCCACTCTTGGCATTTGATTTGAGTATTAAACAACTTCAGTTTTGGACTGTTATAACAATCCACAAATTGTCATAAAATAGGGCATTACATATCTTTGATGTCTACACTCATTTCCATTGGTTGGATGATGCTCGATTATGCCTGATTGACGCTTATATATTCGGGGATGCTACATCATTGCTTGGAGTTGCTTTTGGACTAATTTAACCACTTCACTTACTCTATTTTGGCTGAAGTTTGTTGGTTGGAATTACAGGGCAGCACTCTATTTGATGCTTCTATGGTTAGCTTTGTTGGTCTTATGATGCCCAATTATATTGAAGTGATGTCTACATGTATGGGAATGCTATGCCCGTGTTATGGGTTGGATTTGGAGCTAATTTTGGTACTGAAATAGCTTGGCTTGACAATGTATTCATTGTTGTATACAACACGGATGAACCTCTTTTAACATGAATTGTATGTGCCTATTGCTTCTGGCTATGATTCAGGTGTTCTATATGCACTCCTGATGTGTACTATTGATGCTAGTACATTGGTAAATCATATGCCCATGATTTGAGGTCACTTTGAGCTTCATTTGAGGCTTGATTTACTCAATTTTGACATTGAATTTATTGTTGTAATAACCAAGACTGAAGCCTATTTGGTTACTGTATGCTCTATCTATTGGTCACGGGTGCTTTCCATGTGACTCATATGACTACACGAAAGTATACAGAGGTTGGCACATGTCTTTTATTGCTTCGAAATTCCTTTTGAAATTTGATCAAGCTCTGTCTTGGTTGACATTTGATTGACATTGATCTATAGTGTCATGCTTTGTGACAGTAATTATGCTTTGGTCTATGCTTTAATACATGATTTGATGCATATGTCATAAATGCATGCTCCTTACATTGTCTGTGTTTGATTACCACTCGGAGATTTAGTTGGGTGTTCATTTGCATAGTTTGAAGCTCTTGGATGCTTATTTGGGTTGTCAAAGATTTGGCATTGATTGTTACATAATGTATTGGATATTATAGGTGATGCTTGACCGATCCCTTGCTTTGGATGCTCCGTTGATATACGATCTTGGCTCCATATGATGCCTTATGCATTCACATGCTATCTTTGAGCTTGGTTGCTCGATTGACATTGATCTTTCTGCTAGTGGGAGCTTCGTGATATCTCTCGATATTGCAAAGCTTGTGGTTTATGCAGTTGAACTTCTTGAGTAGATGAGACTGGGATCTCTTACATATCTATGCTCTTGATAGATACTTGTTTGCATTGGATACTTTTGGGCTGATTTGATTCGTCTTCTCTTTGAGCATACACCGACCTTTATCAGGTATTTGGGTGTTTGGCTCATGGTTCTTGGTGTACAAATCGGACGCCGTATGCGCGCGTAGTGAGCATCAGAAGGTCCCCAAGAACAAAAGAACTCTACTTTTTGCACACAAAAAAAACAATGAAGAAAGCTTGCATGGCATGAAACAAGAGACTAATTGGGTGCAATCTCCCCCCATGCCTTGTGTGAGCGCTCCACAAAGCATGTATTTTATATATTATTCATCTTCAAGCTCAAAAAATAGCCCAATTGACAATTAGCACGCTTTAGCTTTTGTGTTTGCTTTTGTGCCACTAAAGAATTAAAGGTATTGGGCGCCCAAGAAGTCAGGCAGTACCTAAATACAATGTCCAATACAAATATTTAAATCGTGCGCCCATGCGCATACAAAAGTAATAATTAAATATCAAGCGCTTTAATAAATAAGCGCGTCAAAATATGGACATCATGCCTAAGATACGCGCCCATCAAAAATTGATGATAATTTGAATACACGCTATCCTCCAATGCTTCCCAATGCCACCACTGCTTGCTCTACACATCGACTGAAGCATTCACAATTGTTAGAAAAATAATACAATTAAACTGACAAAAGTGAATACTTCGCAATTTTCAGCTACAAAAATAAATTGGTTAGAACTCAATCCTAACCTTAATTTATTATGAGTGCGCACTCTAAACTCATAAACGTTTATTAATTTAAATATGTATTTTGTGGAATCACCCGCTATGGAATCACCCACTTACACATTAAATTAACAAAATGCCCAAAAAGGATAGGCGTCCCCATTGACTTTTCGCACAAAGAATCCACCTTGTGTATGAGCCCTGGTAATAAAATTTTACGGAATCCACCTCAAAACCTCATGGAATCCACCGTGGAATATGCCTCCTGGCATCATACCCCTGGGGTGGGATAGCAATTGTCCTCAATTGCTATTAGCTCAATGTGGAGCTAACAGTGTGGGAAACACATTTAGGTCTCTTGCGTGCATCCATTGGGCCTCTTCAACAGGATGATTTTTAAACTTGACCAAATATCTAGAATATCTATGGCTAGTTCTAGTGGTCATAAAGTCAGTATCTATAATAGTCTCAGGTTCAAGGATTACAGTTTCTTCGTCTAGCAAAGGAGGGTTTTCATAGACAGGGTGTACAGGTAGTTGTCCTCTAAAAGGTCGTAATAAACTGATATGAAAGGTGTTGTGGATTTTCCAATGTTGTGGTAATTATAGTTTAAATGCATTGTTGTTGATTTTGTGTATGATCTTGAATGGTCCATAAAATCTAGGTGCTAATTTGACAACAGGGTGTTTATCTACACTTTGTAATCTTGGTTTTTCAATTCGATAATCAACTTTAAAACTCATAGCTTTTCTTTTCTTGTTTGCTTGTTTTGTGCATGATTGCTGGGCTTTGGCAATCATATCTTTAACTTCATCAAAAATAGTAGCATGCATGTTAGCAATATCATTAGCAGTTTGAATTTTGTTTGATAATGATGTAACAGGTGTAGGCAATCGATATCCATAATAATTCCTCTATGACCTTGATATGGGGGACAATGAATTTCATGCAAAAGAAATGATCGAAATGGAACAGTCACACATAATCTTTTTTCATAAAACATAAATCCATTAGTGTAAGTCAATGAATCAATAGGAATCCAATTATTTACAACTAGTTTATTCCAATTAGCTTGAAAAGTAGGATCTTGGTGATAAGTATCTTTCATAGGGATAAGGGAATCAAATGATATCACAGAAATATTGTGAATTGTCGATCTTCTACCCAAAGCATCAGCAACAACATTCTCTTTTCCAAGTTGATATTGTATAAGGGGATGAAAACTTTGAATAAAAGCAGCCCATTTAATGTGTCGGTCAGATATTTGTGGTTGACTAAGAAGATGTCTAATGCTTTGTTAGTCAGTTTTGATCATTAATTCAGATCCCATTAAATAATGTTTCCATTGACAAAAGGCTTGTACTACAGCTAACAATTCCTTGTCATAGGTAGAATATTTAAGCTCAGATGGTTTGAGTTTGCAGCTAGAGTAAGCTATGGGATGAGAATCTTGCATAAGGACTGCTCCTATTCCAGATCCACTAGCATCAGTAACTACTAAAAAGAATGGTCTATTGAAGTCAGGTAATTGTAATATAGGAGCATGAGTTAAAGCATGTTTCAGCAAATCAAAGGACTTTTGTTGATTGTCAGACCAATTATACACGATAACCTTCTTTAAGAGTTTTGTCAAAGGTAATGTAAGTAATGAGAAATTCCTCACAAATTTTCTGTAAAAGCTAGCAAGACCTAGAAAATAACGTAATTCATGCACATTTTTGGATATCAGCCAATTTAAAATTGCTTCTATCTTTTTAGGGTCGACTTTAATACCTTCTGATGAAATAATATGTCCTAGATATTCAATTTCTGTTTGGAAGAATTCACTCTTTTCTGGATTAGCATATAATTGATTGTCTTTTAGTAACTGAAAAACTAAAGACAAATGTTCATAATGCTCATTCTAATTTTTATTGAAAACTAATATGTCATCAAAGAAAACAATGACACAATGCTGATGTTTCAAAAATATGCAATTCATCATACGACTGAATGTGGCTGGTGCATTAGTTAAACCGAAAGGCATAACCAAAAATTCATAGTGTCCAAATTGTGTTCTAAATGCAGTTTTGAATATATTAGATTTGTCCAATCTTACTTGATGATATCTAGATTTAAGATCTATCTTACTGAATATGGCAGATCCTTGTAGCTTGTCCATAAGATCATCTACCCTAGGAATTGGGTATCTATTCTTAACAGTAATTTAATTTAGGGCACGATAATCAATGCACATGCGATAGGTATTATTTTTCTTCTTCACTAATAAGACAGGTGCACCAAATGGAGAACTACTAGGTCTAATTAATCCTCTGAAGCAATTCATCTATTTGGTTTTGAATTTTCTTCTGTTCAATTTGGTTATATCTATACGGTGCTTTACATGGTGATTGGGTTCCAAGAATTAAATCTATCTTATGATCTTCAGGACGTGCAGGTGGTAAATCAGCAGACAAAACAATCTTGGAATTGGGAAAGAAATTGTGCATGCCTAGGATGCATCCAGTTTTCTTTAGCTTGAATTTCATTCACCCATATTAAATAGGATTTGCTACTTTTACGTAATGCACGTTTAGCCTGAGTATGAGTAAGCAATGGAAAATTGTTGGAAGCGTGCATACCATGCAGTGTAATTTGTTTTCCTTGAAAATAAATTTTAATTGAATGCGTAGAATAATCTATATCAGGATTGTATTGATGACGCCAAGGCATTCCTAAAATAATGTCACTAGACTGCAAAGGTACAACTAAGAAATTTCTTCGTTCAATATAATCACCAATTTTAATTTCTAAATTATGCACCTCTTGTGTTCCATTATATCTCGTACCTAGGAATGCAGCCTTGACGCGATAATGTGTAGAAACAGTACGTAAATTCAATTCTTTGATCAATTTTGCAGAAATAAAGTCATGTGTGCTCCCATCATCATGTAAAATAGTATTTTCTTTACATTGCACAAAACATTTCATTGTTAATAAAGAATGGAGAGTTGGCATACCTAGCAAAGTATCAGAAGCAATACCAATGTCGTCATCTTCTTCCGTAAAATCGGGCATCTCTTCACGTTCTTCATCTTCTATTGCTACCAGATAATTGATATGAATAGATGGCTTTTTGGATTGACAATTGGCTGCTAGATGTCCAGGTTGATGACATTTGTAACAAACTATGGGTTTTGCTTTAGATACATTATTGGTAATGGCAAGAAGTTTAGGAATGTTGGGATTTGTCTGTAGGGATGGCTTAGGGTTTGGATTTGTGTTTGATGGCAAAGCAGGTGGTCGTGTCCAAGATTTACGGAATGAAGATGGGAGAAAACGACTTTGATTGAATCTTTGAAAATTTGAATTGAATTGTTTGGAACCAAAGTTACCATTAGTTGAAAATTGTTCTGGTCGCTTATCTCGTCCACGAATTTTTTCTTCAATGTCATGGGCCAAGGAAATTGCATCTTTAAGGGTTGTTGGCTTGAACATATTGACCTCCGTATAAAAATGTCCAAGTAGCCCAGACATAAACTTGTGTTTATGAGTTGCTTCAGGTACATCTTCGAGCATTCGTAGTTGCAATAGAGCATTCCAGAAACGTTCAGTATATTGTGAAATAGGTTTGCGATCCCTTTGTTGTAGAAAATCCCATTGTTTGATTGCTTTTTCGTGGAATTGAGGTGGAAGAAAATTATGCAAAAAATTTCTTTTGGAAAGTCTCCCAGGTAGTGGGACAATCAATGCTTTTGCGGACCACAATCCACCATAAGGATGCTCGGTCAACTAAATGGTTAGTGACACATTTAATTTTGTCTTTCTCAGCATATATTTCTTCATGGAAATAATCATCAAATTGACTGATAAAAGCAAGGGCAGTCTTTCCATCGTGTGATCCATTGAAAGTACGAAATTTGAAGTTTCTTTTACTTATCTTTGTTTCTTTCCGAATAGATTGGGCTTCAAGTGTTGCATCAATTATACGTCGTATAAGATCTTCAGGTTGTGATCCATCTTGGTTGGTGGTAGATCGTTGCAGATTGGCCAATTGAGCTTGCAAAGCTTGCCGTGCTCTTCGTTCTTCTTGAAGCTGCATCATAATCAAATCCAACTTTTGCTCCATTGTTGGTTTGGGTAGATCACCTTCAGCCATAAAATCTTCCATGGTTTGATCAGTCATCCTGCAAAATTCCAAAAGACCTCACACACTCGAAACCTTGTTAGCGGGATGAGCCTAGCTCAAAGGCGGGTTTACAAGGCTTGTATTTTTTTTTAGTTTGGCTTTTGTAGTATTTCTCCTTTATGATTGCGAAATTCGATGTCACAATCATCTTTCAAGAAAATAATTTTGCGTATAGTCTGCATATAGACTGTTGTTGATGATTGTTTGCTGTAATCTGCTTCTATCAGTTCAAAGGTATGAACAGGGGATCCAAAGGGTAGTAAACTGAGTCGTATGCTGTTGAATACGAACTGCCTTTATGATAGTTGTTGAAGATTGAAGTTAGGACCTTAGTGACTAGTGACTTTAGTCTTTTGTGACTAAGTGTGAATTTGGAGGACTTCAGGATGTTTTTGCCAGATTCGGCGACGGGTTGTACATGCTGCCGCCGCCGACGGGTGAAATTGAGGATTGAAGTGTTTAATTAAGCTTCTTTTGAAGCCTTATAGATTATCTTTAAAGCTTGAAAAGCTATGGTGAATAATTTCTTATTTGTGAAGAAAAAACCAACGATTTCATGAAGGATCTTCCCGCGTGGTCCTCTGCCTGTGCAGAGGCCGGTCCCTCGCAATCTGAGTGTACAGTAGGGGGTTCTTGACTACGAGAAACATGCTGATATCGACCGTTTGCCACGAGACTGACTGTAGAGCTCGATCGTTCCAAGAGCTCCGCCTTCGCGCGAGATGGTAAGCGATTGGAAGCTCTTGATCTCAGCTTTGCTCTGATACCACTGGTGCACAAATCGGACGCCGTATGCGGGCGTAGTGAGCGTCAGAAGGTCCCCAAGAACAAAAGAACTCTATTTTTTTCACACAAAAAAACAATGAAGAAAGCTTGCATGACATGAAACAAGAGACTAATTGGGTGCAATCTTCCTCCATGCCTTGTGTGAGTGCTCCTCAAAGCATGTATTTTATATATTATTCATCTTTAAGCTCAAAAAATAGCCCAATTTACAATTAGCACGCTTTAGCTTTTGTGTTTGCTTTTGTGCCACTAAAGAATTAAAGCTATTGGGCGCCCAAGAAGTCATACGGTACCCAAATACAATGTCCAATACAAATATTTAAATCGTGCGCCCATACGCATACAAAAGTAATAATTAAATATCAAGGGCTTTAATAAATAAGTGCGTCAAAATATGGACGCCATGCCTAAGATACGCACCCATCAAAAATTGATGATAATTTGAATACACATTATCCTCCAATGCTTCCCAATGCCACCGCTGCTTGCTCTACACATCAACAGAAGCATTCACAATTATTAGAAAAATAATACAATTAAATCGACAAAAGTGAATACCTAACAGTCTTTAGCTACAAAAATAAATTGGTTAGAACTCAATCCTAACCTTAATTTATTACGAGTGCGCACTCTAAACTCATAAACGTTTATTAATTTAAATATGGATTTTGCGGAATCACCCACTATGGAATCACCCACTTACATATTAAATTAACAAAATGCCCGAAAAGGATAGGCGTCCCCATCGACTTTTCGCACAAAGAATCCACCTTGTATATGAGCCTCGGTAATAAAATTTTACGGAATCCACCGCAAAACCTCACAGAATCCACCGTGGAATATGCCTCCTGGCATCAGTTCTTAACTACTACAATGTTTGTTACATGCCACTTTATGTAGGATCTGACTTGGCAGTCATACTTGACTTTGGATCACAGTTAGCTCATTATTTGGTCTCTTTTTCTCACTACTATGATTCATTATAGTAAGCTATTTTATGCAGATTGTGATGTACTTATTGAGCTTAATCATGTCATTTTGATGTAATTTTGGTACTATTTGGTGGACAACTAGTCATTTTAGCAGTTTCTCTTATTTTCAACTTGTTTTGGTAGTGGTATTGGCCTATTTACTGCTAATTACAACAAGCTATTTTCTGCATAGTCTACCTCTATCTGACTCATTATGGCTAGTCATCTCAAAGATACGGATTTGTTTAACATTACAAGTTGGATGGCACAAACTATGGCTACTAGAAGTCTCAAATATGGCAAGTTTTGGTACAGATATCGCATATTAAGCCACTAAGAAACAAAGGTATTAAACCCAAGAATATGGATGATGATGACTAGGGTGATTTAGATGCACTATGCAAGTCCACTACCATTTTATCACTCTTTGAAGAGGTCCATAACAATGTTGTTGAAGTTGAAGATCAGAGTGCATGGAATCTATGGGAAAAGATTCAAGAACTTTATGCAAAGCAAAGCCCTGCTTCACAAATATATTGGCTTAAATAGCTGATGGATCTCCGCATGAAGGAGGGGACCCCATAGTCTACTCACTTTAGCCAGTTTCATTCTATCATGAAGAATCTGGTTCATTAGGGTATTGAGGTTCAGGATAATCTGCATCTTTTGTTTCTGCTTGGCACTTTACCTAAGTCTTGAGATGTATTTCGCACTACGATCTGTACCTACAAGTTGATGGGCTGAAATTGAAAGATGTAGAGAGTGCTCTTTTGACTAAAGAAATTAATAGGAAAAACATTTATGCTTCCCGCAGTTCACATGCTTTATCCATTGGAGGTGGTAGAAGTGGCAAGAAAGATAATGATTATCATGGGAAGGACTCTTAAAAGTCCCGATCTAAGTCACATGGACGCAACAATTCCTATGGATGTAAGTATGGTCTTACATGCCATTATTGAGGGAAAGCAAGATACATACGACTGTAGTGCCATAAGATGCGCAATGACAAGCACAAAAAAAAGGGGAAAGAAAAAGAGTAAGAGAAATCCAATCATCGCAGTATTATACCTACAAAGTCCAACATAAAGATTGAGGAGATAAATGTCATGCAAAAACCTGAGGAGTCTGATGGTGACTACATCTTAGTAGCCTCTTCATGTGATACCTCTCAGCTGACCGATGCAGTCTATGCATGCACAATGTTAGCTCTTAGATTGGGGTGCGTCTTTTCATGTGACCCCCTACCATGAGTGGTTTCATACCTATAACAATGTATCTGGTACTATGCACTTAGGTGATGATCAACAATCTCTTGTTATTATTTGAAGAGCACCCTGCCACGGCACCATGAGAACCATAAACCGGCCAAGAGAGGCTGCAAATACATTTGCTGGCCACAAACCTGCAAGAAAACTCTCCTTCTTCTCACCAAGAACCATGCTCTCCAAACACACAAGAGAAAGGCACACAAGAAATTAGAAAATTCTTCCACCCTCACCCTCTTCCTCTTCCTCACTCTCCATTAGATTTGGCAAAGAAACACAAGAGAGGAAAGCAAGAACAAGAAGGCAAGTGTTGTGCCAAAATGAGAGAGAGGAAGAAATGAACCGTGACAAGAGAAGATAAAGGAAGGGAGAGGGTATAACCACCTCAACCTCCCACCTTCCCAAATCCCACAGCTGCAACCACCTCCTTTTCCTTTCTTGAATTATAAAATTCAAATTTGCATACATTGGCTAAGGTCTAAGGACCTTTTAAATTTTTAGCATGAGACAAAAGGGTTTGACATTTCCTTTTCCTAGCAATATTTTAAGATGTGAGCTTAAGGACCCACATTGTTACATTGCTTCATAAATGATTTTTGACAAAAATTACATTTGCAATGGATCATTTTACAAAAGATGTTTCCATGACAAGCACATTTGGTGCCTTTATTTGCACATATTTGTCGGTCATCATTCCTCCCACGCTTAAGTGTGAAGCGTCCCCGCGAACAAAATTGAAGAAAAACTACAATCAGCTCTTGCAAAAATCTTCACCTTCATAATTAGTCTTCAATCTTCTTTGAATTGTCATTGGATAAGAAGGGAAATAACACACAAAATAGAATCACAACTAGGACGTTGAAGCCTAGGTTATAAAACACTCCAAACAAAACTCAAAAGATAGGGCTTTTCAACAACTTGTGCACAAGAGCAACATCAAACTCAATATAGAATGAAAGATAACCACCAATGAAGCACATAAGAAAACCCAAAAAATATATATAAATGAAGTACACCCTTACAAAAGATATTGATTTAGAGTTCTCCCACCCGGTTTATGGATTTTAGAAAAGGACAGGAAGGGATGTTTCATTTTAAAAAATAACAAAAACTAAGAATTGGACAAAGCAAATGTTATAAAAGGTTTTTGTGCATTGGAGATTAATGATCTTGGTGGTAGCATTTTCAGGTAGACTGAGAGAAGGATTTTATAATTAAAGATTTAGGATGTTGGCTTTGGTGATGTAAAGGTTTAGAGGTTAAAAAAGAATTACTCCAGAATTTGACATGTGGATAAGGGATAATTCAAAGACATTATAATAGGAGGAGATTGAATACATTTCGATGCCTACTTTCACTGGTATGTGGATGATGAAGGGTATGGAAAAGGGGAGATGTTGTCGACGCTGCAAGGCGAGGGGGTGGAGGCATCATGGATGAAGATGGGGGTAGAGTGGAGGGGCTATGGTGGTGATGACGAATGGGGGAAAGGCAAAAGGAGAGGACAGACGGCTTTGAAGATGCCCTCGCCTTCCTCATACAGGTTGCTGGAGACGAAAAGGGACAACGAGGAAGGAGATGGGAGTAGCCTTTTCCTCCCCACAGCCCACACGGAATGAATTTAGCAATCCGCCACCTATCATAAGTGTGTCTTTGCAGAGGCCACAGGCACACAAACCACTCCATCATCAAAGGGATGGACCAATGACGTCATGAGTTGCCGTAGAGAGGGCAGAGCCACAGTCGGCAGAGCATGATCTATTTTGTTGGGCGCTGTCAATAAGGGAGAATGAGCATAAAACATGACCTCTTCAATTACCATTAGCAATTTCTTCTCTATCCTTTTCCCTGATAGCACCACCTTCTTGTCATTCTTCTTTGGCTTCAGATTTGAAATTGTAGAAGCCCATTTTTTCTTGCAAGCTCCATAGCCACCCCCATTCCCGGCCAGTGCACCAAATGAAGAGCACCCTGCCACGGCACCATGAGAACCACAAACCGGCCAAGAGAAGCTGCAAATACATTTGCTGGTCACAAAACCTACAAGAAAGCTCTCCTTCTTCTCACCAAGAACCATGCTCTCCAAACACATAAGAGGAAGGCACACAAGAAATTAGAAAATTCTTCCATCCTCACCCTCTTCCTCTTCCTCACTCTCCATTAGATTTGGCAAAGAAACACAAGAGAGGAAAGCAAGAACAAGAAGGCAAGTGTTGTGCCAAAATGAGAGAGAGGAAGAAATGAACCGTGACAAGAGAAGATAAAGGAAGGGAGAGGGTGTAACCACCTCAACCTCCCACCTCCCCAAATCCCACGGCTACAACCACCTCCTTTTCCTTTCTTGAATTATAAAATTCAAATTTGCATACATTGGCTAAGGTTTAAGGACCTTTCAATTTTTTAGCATGAGACAAAAGGGTTTGACCTTTCCTTTTCCTAGCAATATTTTAATATGTGAGCTTAAGGACCCACATTGTTACATTGCTTCATAAATGATTTTTGACAAAAATTACATTTGCAATGGATCATTTTACAAAAGATGTTTCCATGACAAGCACATTTTGGTGCCTTTATTTGCACATATTTGTCGGTCACCATTATTGGAATTAGTAATGTCAATCTACAGTTTCCCTCTGGTAGCACTTTTGTTCTCCATAATATACATAATGTACTCTCACTAACTAAAAGCCTTATGTTTGCTAGGCAACTTGATGATGTAAGTTATCATATATGCTTTGGTGATTCTGCATGGAAGATAACTCGTGATGGAACCTAACATGGTCTGGCACTGGCTAAGGCATTAGCTGGACCTCATGCCCTCAACAGACAATCCCACCACATGGCCTCGCGGACCAGGAGTGTCTGTCGAGGGATACACTATTCTAAACACTAATCACTGCGTGTTTAGAGTCTGTAATCCAACCAATGTTCCCTTTCCTTGTCTCCTCAAAGGGAAATTATACATATATCGGCAATAAATGCCACATATCACAGATACAAGGGTACCCCATCGGCTAATTGCTATGGCCCTACTGCAGCTCTCCTGCATCTTGGGGATTGGCCCCTCGATGCGCTGCTTCCACATATAGACACATTCGAAACAAACTCCCCTCTTAGTGCCAATATATTTATCATTCCAGGAATGCACTGATTCTCATTTATCCATCTCCTTGGACCCACCGTCTAGACCTACAGCCGGGTTGCTCACTCTCTCTACGTGGGTCAAGTCCTAAAGAAACCAAGTGCTATGCATCCACAAGATTGTAATTAATACCATTTAATGATGCTTGATGCAAATGTGTATATGATTAAGTGCTCAAACAATTGAAAAGCAGCCTCATGTATTGTGCAAATCTATTCTTTTCATGTTTCCATACACTAATGCATAATTGCTGCGATGATAGAAGACACCAAGCCTTATACTTGTGCTGTACTTCCCTTTATTTAACTCAACATCATCCTATATGAATAATGCAGCAAATACATTGGAGATTTATATTATATTTCAGCACTCAAACTTCCCTCCTCCCCTACCGCTTAAGATTTTGCCTCGTTGCATAAGTAAAGGGGTGATTTCATGTGTATTTCGCACGAAATAAGCAGTAAATACTCACAAAAATATATGAATGGGGATAACCTGAGGTGAACCCTTATTCTTTATTCTCATTATACACTCACAGACACATCCGTAATTTTTCATAATTTTTCTCATCCGTTCTCTATTTTTTTCCCTTTTAAAAAGTATTTTTTCCTATTTTTCTTATTTATTATCAATAAAGTAAAATAAAAGTAGCATTATTTCAAAGTTCTGGCTCTTGGTCCCTTGAATAGCAAACATGTAGATTTTATTGGTGTTTTTTTTCATGCTTTTCCCATTTTAAGCCCAAAAACCCCATTTTTCCTCTAAAAACCATGCTTTTCGGGTTTTTTTCATTTATTTCTCACACTTTAAGTGTATATTTTTTGAGTTTTTTATTATCAAAGACTAAAAACCAGTAGCAAACAACATGTCCATCAATTTTCAGCCCATAAGAATATATTAACCCCATCAAATGCGAAAAAATAGCCATTTTCTTTGTAAAAATACCATTACCGTATATTTTTTATTATTTCGGGTTTTGAAACTTGTTGTGGGTCTGCAAACCAGGCCCCATTTGATGCTCAGCCCACCTCCACACTGCTATCTTCAGCCCACCTTCGGTTTGGAAGCAATCTTGTATCGCGCTGACGGACGAGCATTCACCAACGGGGCTTCATTCTTCTTCACACTCAGGAACTGCCCCTTGCAGGAGAGAGAAAGACTGAAATCTGATCTCCACAATCGGGCAGCCATTTGATGTGCGGTCTGGAGCGATGGGGAGCAAAGATCAAGTGTAGATCATGCATCTATTCGATTGGGGGGGTTGCTTACAGCCCCATAGCCTCCCTCAATCATTGGCAAGAAGGCGCCTTCTTCCTGATCGCCCAAAAAAATGCCCCTCTCCACCCCCCGCCTCCCCCACAAATTCATTTTTTGATTGGGGAGTCCCCCAAGGGTCATGACTTTTGGACTTATTAAGTCCCTTCCCACTTACCCTTGATCCTTGGCCTCCCGAGCACTTCCTCTTCCGTGTCCGGTGTCCAAATTGCAGTCCGAAAAATCTTGGGTGTCCGTCTTGAAGTCCTCCACTACCGAGCATCTCCTAGGGTCCTGTCTGACATGCCAAATAATTATGAAAATTCATCAAATGTGGTCAAGTGGGTCTTTTAAGCCTTTTTCGCGCATTGCTGCTTAAAATCGTACTGATTGCCACCACTGCCTTCAACGAAATCTATTTTTTCCCTGAAATACAAAATTTTTGGCTATTTTTAAGCACTTCTCAGCATCAAAAATCATCTGTCATTGGCGACCACAGGATAGGATAACTCAGCCCGTCGAATCCCACAAACAAATCTACACATAAACGCAATCACAAAGAGCATCAAGCTGATACAAAATAGATACAAAACAAAACACATCACAACTCTCACTCTACCCCCTTGTCAAAACCAAGGCATGAAA
The DNA here is from genome assembly GCF_053477565.2 of Lygodium microphyllum. Classification (NCBI taxonomy): domain Eukaryota; kingdom Viridiplantae; phylum Streptophyta; class Polypodiopsida; order Schizaeales; family Lygodiaceae; genus Lygodium; species Lygodium microphyllum. The sequence goes on from NC_141161.1 coordinate 128,515,841, forward strand.
TCCACGAGTAGGCCTAGCATAACCTGACAGAAAGTCGAAAGCTAGTCACTAACCAACTACTCTAACACAACCAAGCTAACAAGAACCATCAAAGAGGTCATCCTCAGTGGTGGTCTGAACTACCTACCTAACTAAGGACAACTCAACTAGGAGCTCCTACTAGGTGAGGACTCCTATAGCCTGATCAACAAATATTATCTTTTAGCACATTGGATCATTAGCCTCTTATTTTCCATACTCCGGCGTGTAAAAAGGAGGGAGCTGAGCGTAGTGACCTAAGGAGAGCAAGGCCTTGGCCTTAGGTCCTGTCTAAGTATCCAAGAACCTACCAAGCCCGCGCAAGGCGACACGTAATCATTTTCTAATGCTCGCTTTATTTTCGCTCCAACCTTCTTTTATTCTTATATTTTCAGCTAGAAGCCACCCCTCGGAAGACAAGGCATCGACTTCGGGTCTTGTCTCATCCCCAGGAACCTACCAAGCCTTCGCAAGGCGATAAACAACAACTCAAGGATTTTTTTTTCTTTTCATTTCTATTTTTATAGGGGTTAGAACCCCTTTTTACACACCTCCATATATTCATATATTGTCTTTCAAATATTTAGGATTTTGTCTCTTTCCATCATTATTTTAGTAGGCTTCTCTAACTGCCTCACAACTAACAGGAACACCTAGAATGGCCACCTAGCAGGTCAGCAAAATAGGGTCACTAGAACTCCCATCTAAAATAGGTCTTACAATGCCTGACAATGCCTTGCAGGAGGCAATGACTACTCAAACCTCCCCTAGACATACTCAAAAAGGGGACGAAACCACGTGGAATGGCCACAAGAAGCTCCTTCGTAGCAAAGCCTCCCTCCAGCGACTTCGTTAACCTGTATGATGCAATCACTACAACAAAAAACCATTAACTGTACCTGCACCAAACAGACGAATGGCCCTCTTGGCCTAAAGAAATATCACATTTTACTGCAAATTAGCTAGCCCTCTTGGCCTAAAGAAATCAGACATTACCAATTTTAAAGCAATTGGCTCTCCTGGCCTAAGGAAATCAAGCAAACTTGCCCTCTTGGCCTAAAGAAAGCAGACATTACCAATTTTAAAGCAGTTGGCCCTCCTGGCCTAAGAAAATCAAGAAAAGCTGCTCATATATATCCCTCCTTGGAAGAAGGCAGATATACAAACACATGCTCCACTCCAAGGGGAAAGACAAGGCGCTCAGCCCTAAACTAAATGCATTAAGTTATGACCCATACCTCCTGCATATACAGCAAGAGGCATACGCATAACATGTCGTCGAATCAATCTATGGGTCCAAGATAATAGTGGTAGATGGGTCTCAGCTACTCTTCTCATTAATCATATCAATTATCGCCTGCCATATAACGCATGGTCTGATAACATTCCCCACAAGCGACCAGGTCCCGTCTCATTATCAACAACAACATCCGGACTAGGACCACAGTTGAAAAAGAGGTCCTCCTCATAAGCAAAATTGGCTAATGAATCCGCAAACTGATTCCAATAACGTGGAATGAGCTAAAGACATATGCTCTCAAATTCATCAAGTAGGGTTATAACAGTTCGATGATACATACGAAGGATAGGATTTTGGACTGTATATGTCCCATTAAGTTGATTTAAGATCAGCTGGGAATTCCCTTTTACTAGCAACCGCCTAATGCCACCTTTCTTGTCAATATTCAATCCCATAATCAGGGCTTTATACTTTGCCATATTGTTAGTGAATCCCACCCCGAGATAAGCAGCTAATTTCATTGTAACACTACGTCGGGAATCTCGGATAACTACTCTAACACTCCCTTTTCTATGAGGCCCCGTGGACGCGCCATCAAAGTATAACGTGTACGTCCACAATGGGTTTACACAGCCAGCCATCAAGAACTCCCCTATTCATAATTATGATAATCAAAATTCAACATATTTAGGGGATGAACTGACGGCTCCATCCCACCTTCTTCATTAAACTCAACATGGATGCTTGTCAAGATTTGTAAACAGTGATAATATCCCACAAAAAGGTACCGTCTTCTTACTCAACCACTTTGTATCCCTTGCTCCACCAGATAAGCCTCCCCTGATGATATCTTTGCTCTAGATATGGGTGCTCCAAATAAGGGATTAACTGCCCCATTGACCAATTTAAGTGCTCCTATAGGTCTCAAATCAGCCCCAGCATGGACTTGCAATGCATTTAGCACGTTAGCATATTTAGAAATAATAAGGTTTAATCTTATTAAGATTAACCTTATTCTTAAATTCCACTCCTTGTAGATCAGCTAATAAAACTGTGGACTTATTTTTACCTATCCAAACTATCTTGTAAGGGCCATCCCATCTAGGTTCCAACTTTCCTAGAAATAGCTCCCTACGCACATCGTAATATAGAACTAATTGCCCTTTTTTAAAGATATACTTCTTTGCCTTTAGATCATGCAACCGCTTCATCCGACATTTAGCTACCTCCTGGTACAACAAACTCTGCAATTTGAGCTCGTCCAAGTGGGCTATAGTCGTAAACCGCTCAAATAAGGCATCTTCATCACCCAAACAATGATTGATTTTGAATCTTATGGTCGGCAACTCAATTTCTAAGGGCAAGACACACTCCTCCTCGTAAACTAATTTGAATGGGTTGTGGCCAGTGGCTCGTTTAAACGTCGTATTATACGCCCAAACCGCCACATATAATTTTGTATCCTAGTTCCATTTCTTTTCAGAGACTATCTTGGATAGGTTACCCACAAGCTGCTTATTAGTACTTTCAACCTATCCATTGGCTTGCGGATTATAGGGGGTCGTCTTGTTATGCTTAATGCTCTATGCTTTAGTTAGGCTTCTAATTACCCTATTCAAAAAATGAGTTCCACAGTCCGATACTATTTTCTTTGGGGAACCAAAACGGCAGATGATCTGCTCAAGTAGGAAGCTAGCAATCTCTTTTGCATTATCCTGCCTCATCGCCCGTGCTTCTAACCACTTTGTAAAGTAATCAGTTGCTACTATAATGTATCTTTTCTGACTAGTAGACGACGGGATAATAGGTCCCACAAAATTGATGCCCCACTTGTCAAATGGAAGGACAGGCATAATAGGCGTAAGTGGACGCTTCCTATTCTCTCGACTATCATGTCTTTGATATGTACCACATCTCTTAACATAGTCAAATGAATCTTGGAAGATGGACAGCCACCAATAACCAGCTCGTAAAGCCTTTTGTGCCGTCAACTGCCCAACAAAATTCCCTCCACAAGCAGAGTCATGGCACTCTTCCAAAATAAAGGGAACCTCGTCAAGCATCACACATCGGTGATAAATATCATCAACACCTTGTCAATATAATGTCCCTGCAATCAAGGAAATTTTCAATGCCTACTATTTAATCTTCCTCTTCTCGGGTTTTGATAGAGTAGCTCTAGTCTCTCCCGTAGAAAGATAGTGCGTTATAGCAGCATACTAGGAGGGAATAGACGTCATATCAATCTTAAACAATGTTTCCATGTCACTTCCTTTAGCCACGACCCCTTTTGGCTCTTCAAAATCCACAAGACACTCAACAATGCCCTAAAGCTTCGGCGGCTTGCTCTTAATCTCATAATCAAACTCCTACAAAGTGATTAACCACTTTGCTAAATGATCAGGCGATTGTAACTTATTCAACAACAATCGAAGCCCTTCCACCTTCGTATAAAAAACCACCCTCCCATAAAGAATGTAGTGCCTGAACTTCTTGGTCGCAAATACCATCGCAAGGCACAACTTCTCCATATAGGTGTAGTTAATTTTTTATATGCCCAACTTTCGACTAGCAAAAGCTATCGGATGATACCACTTTTCCTCCCAAATTTGGGCCAAACAACAATTGATACTATACATAGTTGCTGTTGAAAATAAATAGAATATTTCACTCCTTTTAAGTGCTTTTAAAACACGTGCTTTGGCAAGCTCATGCTTTACATCGTCAAAAGATACTTTGTAAGCATCACTCCATGAAAACTGACAATTAAAGGACAATAGGTTCGTCAGTGGCAACGTTCTTTCTACCAAGGCATTGATAAACCTCCGATAATACCCTACTGATGACAGAAAGCTATGCACTTCCTTTGGAGTACACAGTGGACTCATGGCGACTATGACCTTGATCTTTTCAGGATCAGTCGCAATCCCTATAGAACTGACCGCATGACCTAACAAGAGCCCATAAGGGACTCCGAAGACGCACTTCCGTGGTTTGAGAGCTATGCAAAATTGTTTGCAATGCTTGAAACACTTTCGTAAGATAATTAATTGTCTATCCCTTACGATAGCTGCCCCCAGATCGTCAATGAATACCTTCAATTCCTCGGGGAAAATTTCACCAAAGGTCTTGTCGGCTGTTCTCTGCCACAAACCTGGTGCATTACATAACCCAAATGCCATCACATGGTACGCAAAGGTATCGAATATAATAATAAACATCGTTTTTAGCTTGTCTTGCTTAGCAATCGCCATTTGGTTATACCTTGCAAAGCAATCCATAAACGAATAGATTTCCCTACCTGCTAGTTGATCCAAAATTTGGTCAATAAAGGATAACTGGTAGTAATCATTAATAGTTTGCTTATTCAACTCTCTAAAATCTACGCAAAGCCGAATCTGATTATTCTTCTTCTTCCTGATCACAACTAGTGAGCACCATTCAGTATGCCAAATAGGGAAGATCAAACCCGCTTTCCACAACTTCTGTAGTTCCTCGAACAACCATCCCTTAATTCAAAAGGCATATGCCTTACTTTCTGCATACAGGGTGGGTACCTTCCTTTACAGGAATAGTATGCACAGCTAGACTAGGAGGAATACCCCTAAGTTCGTCATAGCTCCAAGCAAAGATGTCACGGAACTCCTGAATCAGGGACACATAGTCCTCTCTCTCTTCTGAATTGAGCATAGAACCCAATTTTATTGGCGGCGAATCATTGGGCGTACCAATGTCCAGCTCAATAACATTCGCGTCTCTTATTCGATCATGAGGCTCTATCGGCTCATTCAAGGTTATCTAATAAATATCCTTTGTAGTGGACCCTTCCTTAGATCCATCACTCAATGACGTCTCACTATTAGATGGATCATCTACTATTTCTAGTTCAGTGGAGGATAAAGGAGCTCTCTCACTCTGAGGAGACTCAGGGTAAGCATCTACTATTACATGATGGGCACCTCGACCTAGAATCACTCGACCAGTGGGTATATCGACTTAACAATCTATTCGTAAAATCCAGGGCCTTCCTAGCAAAACTTGATAGCTAGGATGTCCTGCAAACCTTATCACCCTAAAGTCTAGATAGCATTCCATGCTTGCAACATTAATGTGGACTTTAGTGATGCAACCTTCCAGTTGTCTTAGACTATCATCCGCCATCCTAAGAAGTGTGGAGCCATCTTTTTGAATTTCAAGACCTAGCCGCTACATCAAGTCTGAACTTATGATATTGACGGAGGATCTAGTGTCCACGATAGCGTGCTCCACTAATATTCCATCCACATACGTTGGAACCCTAGGGCAATGCTTTTCAGCATGATCGAACCAATCTTCGCCCACTCTAGCTATGAACAAAGGTTCTATTATATACCCGATATGCAGGATTTTCTTGAATTCCTTGCGTACTCTTGGAGAAAGTTTAATCAATTGCAGGAGATTCACATTTGTTTTGACTTCGCAAAGAGAACTTGCTAGGTCAAAGTCATGGTAGTTAGCCAAAGTTCTCTTCTAGTGCCAAACCATTCTTTCCTTTGGTCGTTGGACCGCTGGTTTTAGTGCCTCTTTTTTGACTTTTGTCTTCTTTCTTGGCACCTCTCTATCCTTCTCGGGATCCACTTTACTGTCAACATGCCTTAGAGGTCCACCTTCCATATCCGGATTCAGGACTCGCTTTTCCCTAGCATCCTACTTAGGGTTTCCCTCAACAGGTTTTACAGTTCCTTTATCACCCTCTTTAATCTTTTGCCCTCTTGTTACAGCTCGTAGATTAGAAGTTTTAGCATCATTGACACGTACAGCCTCAATAAGGCTGCCTCCACTGCCATAAGGCAACTCCTCTACAACAGCCTTTCCTCATTGCAATATTTGTCTTGGTCCCTCATCTTGCTGGAGAACTGATCTTACTCCAACAGGTAGCAGCTAAGTGGCCAGACTTTTCGCAAATATCACATTTGACATTCGGGTAATTCCTAGGGAAATGTTGGCCACCACACCACTTACAGCTGAATCTTGAGGGACCACCCTCTTCAGGGCGTTGACTCCCTATCAAATTATGTTGCTTCTTAAGAAAATTGACATCCACAGCTATTTGTCGATATTGTTCAGAGATCATATCGGTGTAGTGCTTCATCATGTCCTTAACTTCACCAAGGACATTAGAGGCACTCGACTCGTAGCCACGATCGTCAGTTTGTCATCCCATGGGCCTAACCACTTGATTAGGGATTGGCCGTTGACCTACTGGGACAACATTAGGATTCATTGTTTGGCCCCCACTATTTAGTGAGGCCGCTTGACTAGCCATGGGCATAGTCATACTAGGAGGAACTGGTAACATAGGTAAATTTGGCATGATCCCTCCTCTCCCATTCATGTTTGACATGGGATCCCCTTGACTCCCATTAGTCAAGGCCAAGTTATTACCATTCCAATTTATCCTTTCTGCATAAGCCACTTGTTGCAAGCGTGACTCTAGTCCTTCTGCTTGGGTAATAGCAGTGTCAATGTCGGCCAAAGCAACACTACTCAGCTGCACCTGGATATTAAAATCTAATCCATGTAGAAAATATTGTAACTAGGCAGTCGCTAGAATGGGGATATAAGTATTTAGTTTACAAAGAACTTGCTTTAATTTCTTGGCATAGGCCTGGACATTCTCATTTGGCTCTTGGCGTGTTACATTCAAGACATGCAACCAATATTGTACACCCTTCTCAGGGGCAAACTCTCTATGGAAAGCCGTAAAGAATTGGGCACTGCTAGTTATGGTTCCGTCTTCGAGACCGTGGTACCATACTGTCGCTTTTCCTTTTAACGTCATGTTGAAGAACATCATTAGGTGTCCTTCGTCTTGGATTCGATAATTAAACATGAGTGTTTGAAACTCCTTAATGTGGAGTTCTCCATCTTCTTTTACTAACCCATGGAAAATGGGCAACGATGCTCCTAATGCTCTCAAATCTGGTGTCCCTGCTGGAATTAGGATGGGTTGTACCATGGCTACAACTGGATTGATAACAGGATTTTGTGTAGGTAAAACTATATCCCCACTTATTGTGGGTTGATTAACTGGAAATAGGGAAGTACTAAGACTTCCACTTGCACTCAAAGAGCTACTTGTAACACTTAGGTTATTAGAACCACTGCCACTTATGCATAACGAGCTGCTCCTTTGAGGAGAATAACGACTTACAATCTCCAACCATCGTCTAGCCCTCTCAGCACGTTTTGCTTTTTGTATTTCGGCTTGACAGTCCTTGTCAAAGAACATAAGCCAACTATTTGGTCTCTAGAAACCCTAGATTCGAGAACAATCACTTGTTGGCGGCTCACAGCAGACGCACCACAGATGGAACCTAAAATGGTCTGACACTGGCTAAGGCACTAGCCGAACCTCATGCCCTCAACAAACAACCCCACCACACGACCTCGCAGGCCAGGAACATCTGTCGAGGGATACACTATCCTAAACACTAATCACTGCACATTTATAGTTTGTAGTCCGACGAATGTTCCCTTTCCCCGTCTCCTCAGAGGGAGATTATATATATATCGGCAATAAATGCCACATATCACAGACATAGGGGCACCCCATCGGCTAATTACCGTGGCCCTACTGCAACTCTCTTATATCTTGGGGATTGGTCCCTCGATGCGCTGCTTCCACATATAGACACATTCGAAACAAACTCCCCTCTTAGTGCCAATATATTTATCATTCCAAGAATGCATTAATTCTCACTTATCCATCCCCTTGGACCCACCGTCTAGACCTACAGCTGGGTTGCTCACTCTCTCTACGTGGGTCAAGTCCTAAAGAAAGCAAGTGCTATGCATCCAGGAGCTTGTAATTAATACTATTTAACGATGCTTGATGCAAATGTGTATATTATTAAGTGCTCAAACAATTGAAAATTAGCCTCGTGCATTGTGCAAATCCATTCTTTTCATGTTTCCATACACTAACGCATAATTATTGCAATGAGAGAAGACACCGAGCCTTACACTCATGCTGTACTTTCCTTTATTTAACTTAACATCATCCTATATGAATAATGCAGCAAATACATCAGATTTTATATTATATTTCAGCACTCAAACTTTCCTCCTTCCCTACCGCTTAAGGTTTTGCCTCATTGCATCGGTAAAGGGGTGATTTCATGTGTATTTCGCACGAAATAAGAAGTAAATACTCACAAAAATATATAAATGGGGATAACCTAAGGCAAACCCTCATGCTTTAACCTCATTATACACTCACAGATACATCCGTAATTTTCCATAATTTTCCTCATCCGTTTCCTATTTTTTTCTCTTTTAAAAATCATTTTTTCCTATTTTTCTTATTTATTATAAAAAAATGATAGAAAAATAGAATTATTTCAGAGCTGTGGCTCTTGGTCCCTTGAATAACAAACATGTAGATTTTATTGGTGTTCTATATCATGCTTTTCCCATTTTAAGCCCAAAAATCCCATTTTTCCTCTAATTAAAACCATGCTTTTCATGTTTTTTCCAATTATTTTCCACACTTTAAGTGTATATTTTCTAAGTTTTTTATTATGAAAGACTAAAACCAGCAACCAAAAAAATCTCCATCAATTTTCAGTCCATAAGAACACTATTAACCCCATCAAATGGGAAAAAATAGCCATTTTCTTTGTAAAAATGCCATCACCGTGTATTTTTATTATTTCGAGTTTTAAAACTTGTTGCGGGTCTGCAAACTAGGCCTCGTTTGATGCTCAACCTGCCTCCACACTGCCATCTTCAGCCCACCTTTGATTTGGAAGCAATTCGGTACCACATCAGCGGACGAGCATTCACCAACTAGGCTTCATTCTTCTTCACACGCAAGAATTGCCCCTTGCAGGAGAGAGAGGGAGGAGAGAGAAAGATTGAAATATGATCTCCACAACTAGGCAACCATTTGACGTATGGTTTGGAGCGATGGGGAGCAAAGATCAAGTTTAGATCATGTATCTAGTTGGTTGGGGGTTTGCTTACAGCCACCATAGTCTCCCTCAATCATTTTCAAGAAGGCGTCTTCTTCCTAATCACCCGAAAAAATGGCCTTCACCCCCCTTCACAAATTCGTTTTTTGATTGGGGCTCCCAAAAGGGAGCCCCCAAGGGTCATGACTTTTGGACTTATTAAGTCCCTTCCCACTTGCCTTTGATCCTTGGCCTCCCGGGTACTCCCTCTTCCGCGTCCAGTGTCTAAATTGCAGTCCGAAAAATCCTAGGCGTCCATCTTGAAGTTCTCCACTAATGGGCATCTCCCAAGGTCCCATATGGCACGCCAAATAATTATGAAAAGTCATCAACTGTCATCAAGTGGGTCTTTTAAGTCCTTTTTAGGCATTGTCGCTTAAAATCGTACTGATTGCCACCGCTGCCTTCCACGAAGTCTATTTTTCCCTTGAAATTTGGAATTTTTGGCTATTTTTAAGCACTTCTTGGCATAAACAATCATCTATCAACTCATGGCAGGCTTGTTCTTGTAAGAGGTGCCAAGTCTGGTAGTCTCTACCCCTTGGTTATATCTGGTACTATTGACCATGCTTTGTCAATGGGTTTTATCCCACATGTATCTCTCTGGCATGCTCGTCTTGGGCATATGTCGCTTAAGGGAATGAAAATGCTTAGTGCTTTTGCAGTTTCTTCCACCTTTTGACTACTCGCATTTTGAGTCGTGTGATCATTGTTTATATGGTAGGTAGACTAGGAATTCACATAAAAAGTTTGGTATTCCACACATGGGTGAGCCTTTGGCTCTTGTGCATTCAAATGTATGTGGACCCATGCCCTATCAGTCATTAGGGGGTGCAAAGTAACTTGTCACGTTTATTGATGATTATTCATGTAAGGTTTGGGCTTATCCCCCATAAATAAAAAATCTGATGTCTTGGCCATTCTTTAGTATTGGCTTACTCTCGTCGAGAATAAGTTTGGGTATAGGTTGAAATACCTAAGGACTGATAACAAGGGTGAGTACGTCTCATGTGCCTTTGAGCAAATTTGTGATGAGTGGGGTATTAAGCATCAGTTGACCACCCCTTATACCCCTCCCCAAAATGGTATGGCTTAGCATATGAATAGGAATATCCAAGAGAGGGCCTGCAGTATGCTTAGCCAAGTAGACTTACCACAATATTTTTGGGTTTAGGCAATCTCTACTTCTGTGCATCTCATTAATAGGTCACCTTGTAGTGGTATTGACTTCCAAAGGAGGCATGGATAAGAAAGCCTTCCTTATATGCTCATTTGCATGTCTTTGGATGTGAGGCCTTCTACCATGTGTCCAAGGATAATGCAATAAGTTGGATCCTAAAAGTGTGAAATGCATTTTCCTTGGCGATGGAGATGTAAATGAGATGGGATATTGTCTTTGGGATCCGTAGGTGCAAAAAGTGATCCGCAGCTATAATGTTGTGTTCAATGAGGAAAAAATGCACATATAGTCTCAGAAAGTTGTTAAGATACATAGGGTTATCTTCCAGGAGGAGCCCCCTCGCTCTCACACAGCCAGTAAGACACCCTATACCAGCTGATCCTCATGGTCAGGATGTTAGACAAGATGCTAAATAGGATGCTAGACAGGATGTTGGACAGGCATCACGGCTTGCATTGAGGCATTCTACTAGAGATAGATGACCTCCTAACCATTATGAGCCCTCCATAAATTATGTCTTGGTTATAGATATAGGAAAGCCTCACACCTATGATGAGGCTATGCACAGGAGTGATAGTCACTCCTAGAAGAGGAATATGCAATCTAAGATTGACTCAGTGCATAAGAATCGTACGTGGGATTTGGTTTCCTTGCTTAGTGGCAAGAGGGCTTTGCCTTGCAAGTGGGTGTACAAGTTAAAAAGTGTCACGTGCCTACCTAACAATTCCATGGTAGCACGTTTTAGTGGTCCATTGGGAAACTATCCTAGACGGCTTCACTCGACACTTGTGAGAATGCATGGGGTCTATCGTCTAGGTTTCCTAGATTCCATCCTGTAACGGAAGGTATCGACCTTCCCCACAAGGATCAACCTGCAAGCTCGGGGTTTTAATTTGATAATTGAGGTCTTGATGTATCAGTTAGCTCCATCGGAGGTGTCCCACAAGGGCTTCTCATCTGACTAGAGCGATTGTAGTTATCCTTGGTTCATGGAGTGCAACACTTTTTTCCAGCAATTGGTTAGGATTCAGGGAATCTTAATGGAGGTCTGGCACAATCGCCACACCTTTCCCTTAAGATAATTACTGATCAAGGTTTTAAGACCTGACCCTAGGTAAGTCAACACTTGGATCTACTTAATTTTTTCTAATTAACGTTTCGTTCAATCTCTTAAGAGAGGCTCCTAGCTTACCGGGACCACCCAACTGTCAGATGGATCTGTCAGGGATCTCGCCCACCCGCTTCCCACAAATGGTTTTCTTTAGTTTTCTAATAACCTATCACATTAAGTTTTGACATATAAAAGCAATATTGTTAATTAACTCGTTATCATAGGTCCCTTTGCGTAATTTTACGGCACAACACAAAGATAGAGGACACTCTTTTGGAAAAATATATTTATTTATTATTTCACAAAGTTATCCACAATGATTTTTCCCTTATACCTATGTAGAAGATAAACCCTTGTTCACCGGAAAATCCCTTCTGTTTGTGCAGAAGAAAAGAAACCCTCCAAGATTTTTGTCCCTTCACTAGTACTAGGGACTCCAAGATCCCATCCTAATTCATAGGAGGGTCTGACAATTCTTAGTAGGAGTAATCAAGAGATTAATGGCAAGAGCCCCCCTGACACTCCTGCCTCCTTCTGCCTAACGGATTCCTCATCGAGCGACCTCTCACCATTGGAGCCGGTCCAAAGCTCCTCGTGGCAGTACAAAACAATTCCCCTTGGAGCAGGATTCTGCATTTGGCTGTGGGGGAGGCATAGCACGGTATTTTCTCTTATTATCCTGATTATATATTTAAAATGAGATCTAACTGCTACAAGCACAATCAATATTTTCTGTGCAACCATCAATGCATGCACAAATAAAAAAGAAACAACAACAAGTGCTTTTAGCATAGGAAGCAACCCCACATAAATCTAGGGTTTCTCTTTTAAGGTACCACCTTATTCTTAGGGTTTCATTTCCTACTTGCAACTCTTTTTCGAGATCCGCAAGTTATTTTGCGAATCCGAAGTCCATTTTATCCTTATGAAAATTTTGGTACTTTCACCCTAAAACATAATATGGGCATTTATACCTATACCAAGCAATTCATGTGTCACCTTGCCCTAACCCGTGCTTAGCAGGATTTCGAATGCTTTTCCAAGTTTGTTTAGACATTAGAATTTGTATCGTCAAATTCTTATCAATGTCCAATAAGTCCTACAGACTTTTGATATTTATTTGATTTCCTGATACTAATAGTTTCAGGATTGTCAAGCATTTTGTAGTTGTTTTAGCTTCAACATTCTTGATAATTTAGGTTAGGTTTTCTCACTGATTCATACGTGAGTCAACTCATAATATTGATGCTCTCACTAATATAATCATTAATATTAACATTGCGTGTGTTTTTAGTAAGAAAGTAATTTTTATTTTATTTTACTCTTATTTTATAGTTTAATTGATGATGTCCGACCATTTGTCAAACTTTAAACGTTGTGTAGAAAGAATAATTTTCATTTAGTTATGTCCTAAGTGCAATGATGATTGTTAATTTGAAAACTTTATTCCAGGCAATGCAAAAATTATGTGTAATTTTTCTTTCATCTTTCAGAAATCAATTTATATTACTACGCACCTAATTTATGTGCATCTATTATATATTTTTCTATACAATTTTCTGTTGATTTAATGCATTGATTATTTCATGGTATTATCTAAATTATTTTCTATAAATTATTATAAAACTCATATGTATCTATTTACCATTAGCAAAATGAAATAGAAATAGTCACTTTCAAGGAAAATTTATAAAATATTATCTTTCCGAACACCGTCTACCCTTTTTTTGTTATTATAATCACATATGTCATTAATGACATAACAATAAATATCATGAAATAAACTATAATTAAGATATTTTCTTAATGATAGGCATATAAGCATTTTTTCAATGAAAGAGTCTTTTCACTGAATAGTTAATTGTTATATTACTTAAGTTATTTTTCTAAGCAACAATTCATATGTATTTTATTTAGAATGCATTTGTAATCATTTAAAGCCAAGTATAGCAATAATCTTATAAAACATTATTTTTTTCCAAACCAACGAGATGTTACCTCTCTCAAGTTTGCTGTAACAGGTGTTTCTCCAATTCCTACTACGTTATTTTCTCCATCGGCCACGTTCTTTGCTTCCCTTGCTTCAAATGGGCTTTTTGAATTTTTGCGACCTCGTGAAGCCATGGATATCAGACGAAATTGACATGGTAGTTCAGGGAGAGTTGGTGGTCAGCTAGAAAAATTTCACCAACATTTCGCTTGGCGGTATGGCTGTATGAAATGAAGGTGTAACAGGGGGTAAAGATAATAGAAATGAGGTAGAGGGGGGATATTTTTCTCCTTCAAGGCTCAAGCTATAATGGAAAAAAGAAGTAGAGAATTTTTTCTATCATTAGGAGGTCTTCCTTTTTGCTTTCTTTATGAAGGAGAGGGGATGTATTATAGGCATGAGAGGGAACATACGATTGACTCATTCTTTTGGCTACTCGTCAAGAGCCAAGTAAGCTTTATAAAAAATACATTTTTATTGCCTACCTAATGGATGATGGCATGAGAATGATTTTAAAATGCTTTCTCTCTCTCAAGGCTTCAAAAAGTCATGAATTTTAGCTTGTTTTTTCAAAAACATATTTTTTTCTTCAAAACGACTTCATGTGGTGGTTTTTGGCCAATTTACCTCATGACTTATCTAGCTTATGAAGTCATGTCATACTCTTTGATACTTAACTTACTCAATATCATGCTCATTCTTGCATGTTTTTCATCTACTAATTAAGGCTTTTGTGATTTGTTTTGCAGTTATGAAATCAATGAGATCTTTGACGCATTAAATGGAATCACGAATACTAAATTAAATATAACGTGGAAAAAATTATGTTCAAGTCATCGTAATATTATTTACAAGATATTTATGCTCTTTGTTGGCTAGGAACATTGAGGTATCTTCTCGTGTCAGATTGTGGAATTGCTTTAATGCAAGACTCAATATTAAGAAAATTATATGCGGTCACTTATGTAATAGCTCAACGAGTAATTTTTAAAACATCTCAGGCCTGAATTTGTTTCTTGATATGAAGTGTTTCGGCGGGAATATTACAAAAAGTACCCCTGGACACCCTAGGCCGACATATAAGGCTAGATTAATAACAAGGAAGCAAAAGCATGGTGTTGACTTTGATGAGGACTTCTCTCCTGTGGTTAAGATGACCACCCTACACTTAGTCTTGGCTTTGGCTGCACAACTTGACTCAGGCTTGTATCAGTTGGATGTCAAGGCGGCTTTCTTACATGGGGACCTGCATGATGAAATATACATGGAGTAGTCTAAGGGCTTTGTAGAGCTTGGCAATGAACATCTAGCGTGCAAATTAAGGAGAGTCTTTATAGCTTGAAGCACACACCTAGAGAATGGTACCACAAATTTGATTCATTCATTCAATCATAGGGCTACGACCATAGTGCTATGGATCCATGCTTGTACATGAAGAAAGCCCGTGATGGTTCATTACTAATTTTTGTACTCTATGTGGATGACATGATTTTAGTGGGGAAAGCTCATGATGAGCTAGATGCTCTTAAGGCTCAGCTCAATAAGATCTTTAAGATGAAAGATCTAGGAAAGACCTCTCATATACTTGGTATATGCGTTATGCATGACAGGTCTTAGGGACTACTCTATCTGTCTTAGAAGGAGTATATCCATAAAGTCCTTAAGCACTTCTGTATGCAGGATGTGAAGCCTATTGGCTATCCATTGCGTTCTTATGTGAAGGTATCACTGGTCAATTGTTCGCAGATAAATGAGTAGAGGGCCAAGATGGCCAAGATTCCCTATGCATCCGCAGTTGGGCAGTCTTATGTATGCCTTGATAGCCACCTGTTCAGATATTACATTTGTAGTTGGTAATGTGGCATGTTATATGGCTACACCTAGCAAGAGGCATTGGGATGCTGTGAAGGGTATCATGAGGAGGTACCTGAAGGGCATTGCTAATATGTGCATATGTTATGGTAGCCAAGATATGTAGGAGTCGTGGGATACACTGACTCTGACTATGTAGGACATACAAATAGTAGAAAGTCCACTTCTGGCTATATGTTCACTTTTGTTGGAGGTGTTGTTTCATGGATGTCCAAGGTGCAGAAATGCATGACCCTCTCTACTAACAAAGGCTGAGTATGTTGCAGTCACTGAGGCTTGTAAAGAGGCCATTTGGTTGCTAACCTTGGTATTGTAGATGCTATCCCTACACTGCATTCGGATTCTATGAGTGCTATCCAATTAGCCAAGAATCCAATCTTCCATGCAAAGACGAAACACATTGAGTTGAGATATCACTTCATTCGTGAGGTCATTGAGGAGAGGTCTGTTGACCTTGTCAAGATCTCAACTCACCAGAATCCTATAAACTTGCTCATGAAAAGCCTTTCTACAGAGTGTAAGCCTCTCTACAGAGTGCTTTGCCTTTCTTAGGAGGTTGATAGCATTGGATGAGATGACATATTTTATCATCTTATTGTATTTATGTATATCTTATACTATCTTTTCTTTTTTCTTTTCACTTCTCATTGAGGGCAGATTTGCCTTTAAGTGGGAGGTTGTTGGGGATAAAGGTGCCTTTGCCTAGCTACCTGTGTATTACTACATTGACGGTATCCGTGTCTACACATTGCAAGCAGCATGTTCCCATGACTATCACTTCATTCTTTATTCTTTCAGTGACATTTGAATAAAGGAAAAGCCCATCACACATTGTGACTGTTTGAGTTCCCACATTGTGTGTGTCTCTCTCTTTTACTCTTGCTCCTTCCACCATAGCTCTTGCTCCCGCTCGTGCTTCCACTTCACGGCTCACCTCCCTTCACTCTTTGTGTGTTAGGTGGGACACTCCACATGTGGCACACAAGGTAGGTCACAATAGCCACATAGGTTAAGGCGAGGCATTGGCATGCATCGTACAAGGCCTCTCTTTTTGTGTGTTAGGTGTAGGACACCCCACATGCGGCACACAAGCTAGGTCACATTAGCAACCACCACATAGGTTAAGGTGAGGCACCAACATGCATCATACAAGGCTTCTCTCTCTCTCTCTCTCTTTGCATTTTCTTTACAAACTGTAAGAATAGGGCAATAGCAATAGATTGATGGCGATGTAGGCCTCCAGGTCTGCGTGGCCTTAGGGATGGCGTGTAGCTCACAAGGATGGTACCAAGTACATGTGCACACATTCTCTCTCTCTCTCTCTCTCTCTCTCTCTCTTTCTCTCTCTCTCTCTCTGTGTGTGATTAGAAACAAGTGCTATCTCTTTCATAAATTTCTCACTCTATTTGTGGGCGTAGCTAGACCCACAACAAAGGTCTCTCTCTCTATGTATAGGTGCAAAATTGAACAAGTAGGCTAGCTACATCTTCGGCAAGGGAACAATGTAGCCGCAGATTGATGGGGTAGGGAAGGACAAGTGGATGGAAGGAGGCACGGCAACGCTTAAGGAGATGATAGACAAACACAGTACAATCAGTAGCCAATGTGGCCACCACAAACAGGTGCTCCAAGTGGGTGGCCGCAATAGGCCACAATAGGCACGTGGAGCAAAAGAAAACACACAAAGAGAGAGAGAGAGAGAGAGAGAGAGAGAGAGAGAGAGAGAGAGAGAGAGAGAGAGAGAGAGAGAGAGAGAGAGAGAATACTAATATATAAACATTGTAATAATGTAAAGCACTTTTAATCAATATAACATAAATTTTATTAAAGTTAATATTTATAAATTTAAATTTGAAATATTAATTACACTTTACAACTAAATGTTGTAATGTTAATTTGTTGCTAATATAAAATGTTCATGATATAATTTTAATGTGCTTTAGGTTAAGATAACATGATGTTATTGTACTATAGCGTGTAATACATGTTGTATTGTATTATTGTTTTGATAAAAATTTTAAGGTTAGAACATTACTTTTTAGTTGTATTATAGTAAAGCTTTTGTCTTTCTAGATCTCTTTCATGAGGCTATTTTCTATTTCTTTGTGATAGGTTTGGGAGCCATAATCTTGTAT
This sequence comes from Lygodium microphyllum, assembly GCF_053477565.2. Taxonomy (NCBI): domain Eukaryota; kingdom Viridiplantae; phylum Streptophyta; class Polypodiopsida; order Schizaeales; family Lygodiaceae; genus Lygodium; species Lygodium microphyllum. Next base: position 128,533,381 of record NC_141161.1, read on the forward strand.
GTGATTATTTACATGCTTCGATCAACAATCTCTTTAAATAACCTAATCACATTCTTGGCATTTCACACATTAGGATCTCCTACTTCCCTTTGCTCACATAAGCACAAAGCGAATGAGGCAAAGCCTCATGAGCTTTGCAAGGTTACAATTTGTGCAACATGTGATTAATAGGTCTGACGGGTGAGATAGTGTTTATGAGTGCATGTTGAGCACATGCATGTGAACCATTAGATGTGCCACAAAATCATGGCCCATAGAAATATGGCTCAATGTAGTATAGTATAGGAATTGCCTAAAAATATATAATGTAGGGAAACAACCACATATATCTCACAAAAACATGCATGTAAGAGTGCTTAATGTTGGAAGAAGATACTTCTGTCGAATGGATCAAGTCCTACATTTTTCTAACCACTTTGTTGAAATACATGGATTATATGAATGATGAAAGGTAGGAGTTAGAAGCCACGAGGGTTAGAAGGTGCAAGAATAAGCCTAGGCCTATTTGGTAATCTAACCACATGTTTATGCACCTCACTTTCATTATTATCATAATTTGTTGGTGCCAAAATTAGTACACCTGGGAACCATACTTTAAAGTAACCTTGTGAGTGGCCCTTGCAAGTTTTTGTTATCTCCAACCATGTGCATTGTTCAACGAAGGAGCTTACCTTGGACTTCAATAAGATACATGGCGTAGAAAGCAGGTCGTCACATCAAGGAGACAACCCTACGTTGTGGAAAATTTAGTGACTCGGCACATAGTCATGTCACATGTAATTCTGGTAGTTGGGGTCGGTTGGAAATTGGTAGTGGTGGGGATAATTAATGGGGAAGGGGAGGGAATCGGGATATAAAGGGCCGTTGACAAGATCAAGGGGGATTGTCCTAAGTCGAAAGGCCTTTGTTTTGATTTCAAACGAGACAGGAAAGACTCTTTATTTGTCTCAACAAGAGCGTTTTTCAAATGAGGAGTGAGACTTGAAAGAATGCTCAATGAAGGGCATTTGTTGGAAGTTTGAAAGAGAGAGAGAGAGAGAGCGAGAGCGCGCATCATGCGGAATCGGCCTGCGGGCCTGCGAAAAACATTTAACAAACCAAGCGTAACAAGCGCAGTATTTTGGTTGGATGCCCCACACCCACCCCCCCCGGGCCCCACACACATGCACTTTGTGTGTGAGGGGATGCCTCTTTCGGTCAGCCACCCAAAAATACGACTAAGTAAAAATAAAGCTTTGCATTATGCTGCATTTTTAAAAAATTGCCCTCCCTCAAGATTCATCACCATGTGCATGACTAACACACACACAACACACTCTCTCTTTTTTCTCTCTTCTCCCTACCCTCTTCTCTCTCTCTCTCTCTCTCTGTGTTTTCATCTCTCTTCTATGCATTCAGCTTTTACCCTTAATTCTCTCCCATTTGGCATTTATAATTTGGCAGTTAGAGAGAGAGAGAGAGAGAGAGAGAGAGAGAGAGAGAGAGATTGATTTCCTCACTTATTTCAGTTTTTGAGAAATCGGGAGAGTTGACGGATAAGCGCATAATACATTTCTTCCTTTTGGCATTTCTTTCACTATCTTAGGATTAGTGTGAAGGCTCGAGTAATTGTTTCTTGATATCAATATCTTTCAAAACATAAATTGCCTCTCTCTTTCTCTCTCTCTCCCTCTCTCTCTCTCACAGAGACTCGAGACACGGATATCAGTATCTTTCAAAACATAAATTGCCTCTCTCTCTCTCTCTCTCAGATTCCGTGTCTGTGATTGCGGGGTTCAGATATTCTTTTCAAGGGAACACCTGCTGCTGCAATTTGCAAAGGATTCCTCGGCCCTGTTTTCTCTCATATCCGTTGCTTACCAGTTCAATCCTATTCCTTGATTTCGATCATTCAAAAAAAAACTTGCTTGCTTACCAGTTCAATCCTATCCCTTATTTCAATATTTCAAAAAACCCTCCTTTGTAAGTACTTCTCCAGCCTCTCTCTCTCTCTCTCTCTCTCTCTCTTTTTGCTGCTCATTTTTGATAATGATGATGAGAGCCTAGAGGCACTTGCTTGAAAGAAGAGGCCTTACACATTACCCCAAGTCTTGCTCCTTCAATACCGCAGCCTCTGCCGAGGAAGAGTGCGTATTAGCATCACTCAATGGGCTGCTCAGCTTCCAAGGAGGAGGCTCGGAAGCGCGCTGCCAGAGAGAGCTGGTACGCGCCGATCTCGCGGAGTGTCTCCGCACCGATTCATTACCCGGTTAATAGCGACGATGATAACAGCCATGTCATCTCCTTGACCTCAAGCTCGTACGGCATCCTGAAGATGGAGAGGCCCGGAGAACAAGGCCTCTACAGGCAAAGAGGTGTTGATGATAGCCATGTGAAAGATGAAGGTTGTTACTCTCCTGGGTCCTTCATGTTTCCGAAGAAGAGTCTAATGGATGATAGCCCTGGAAAAGATGAAGGTTTTTACCTTCCTGGGTCCTTCAAGGCTGCAAGCAAGAGGCTCAACCCTGTCAATGAGCTGCCTGAGCTTGAAGGAGAACTTGAGGTTATCAATACATGGGAGCTCATGGAAGGCCTAGAAGATGGGGGTAAAACCCCCTCACCGCTGAAGATTAGTCCATTGCGGCGGCGCAAGAATTTCGAGAAATCGTTGTCCTTTAGTTCTGTGCAGGAACTGGATTCTGGTTTCACTGAATTGGGTTCCCCTGTCTGGAGAAAGTACTACTTGCAGAATAGAATGGAAAGGAATACAGCACCTGTTGCTTTTTCTCCAAAGGGAGAATCAACCTATGGTGCATGCATGAATTTTGAGGAAGGAAGGGAGAAAAGTCCCATGAGGAGGAGCCCATCTAGAGTGAATGGTCCTGCCCTTGAGCTGAAAAGCTCTGAAGGAAGCCCTCTAAGGAGCCCCCAAATGGGTTCCAGCAGTCCCCTGTTTGATCCATCTCTTATGGCTACGTTCGAGGAAGCAGTGAAGGCAGTGGCGTTTCCTGAAAGTCACTGGACAATGCGGCATGCCAATGAAGGCAGCGTATCAAACTCATCATCTTCGTCGTCGTCGTCATCATCAGACAACCACACTTGGGTGTTGTCAGAAACTAGCTCAGATGCAGAAAGCCCATTGCCACAGGTGAGCAGAATTAAGGAAGGCAAGACCGAAAGTCCTGTGAATGGATTGGCTAGACATGTGGGGCTAGCCAAGCATCTGTTAAGGAACTCTTTTAATCTCGAAAATTTTGAATTGAGATGTCCACCAAGGGGAGAGCAGAAAGTGGTGCTGTATTTCACCAGTTTGAGGGGAATCAGGAAGACCTATGAAGCCTGTTGTGATGTTAGGGCCATCCTTCAAGGTTATGGTGTCCATGTAGATGACAGGGATGTGTGGATGCACTCCAAGTTTAGGGATGAGCTTACAGAGCTGCTTGGTAACAGCCGAGCTCATGTTCCCAGGTTGTTTATCAAGGGGCGATACATCGGTGGAGCGGATGTGGTGAAGCAATTGCACGAGGATGGTACACTTATCCAGCTGATTGAAGACTTGCCAACCTTTGGCTTATTCAGGAAGGTTTGCGATGGCTGTGCTGACGTGAGATTCATCCCATGCCTTACTTGCAGTGGAAGCTGCAAGGTGTTAGATGAAATGGACCAGGTTGTGAGATGTTCTAAATGCAATGAAAATGGCCTCATAATGTGCCCTATGTGCAGCAGTTAGAGATGCTCCATGTATCAGAGACTGAAATGCCTGAACATGACCTGTGATGTTCAAAAGTGGAAGAGGCAGGTAGCTTGGAAGATAGAGCAGAGATTGTGAGCATAAGGCACTTGAGTTTTTGGCCACAAAATATAAATTTCCGTGTTTAGCTTAAGATTGTTGCACAATGCAAATGCTTGCTGAAGCTCTGCTTTAGTCAGGGTAGGGAGTCAGTAACAGGCTGGCCTGGAAGTTCATTCTGTGTGCTAACCTATGATTTTGGAACTTGGAAGTTTGTCTGTCACCAGAACTGCTCTCGAGACTTGTCTAGGCCAGCTTCGTATGTTCAATATTCATCACCATCGTTGCCCCTGTCCTAGTTGTTGCAGCCGTTTTGTCTTTTTGGGCAGTCTCGCCTTGCATGATCTAGTGTAACCATCGGGCCATCACTTATTACAAATGCATGCGATAATCGATGCCTGGTGTCACTATCATGCCCTACATACAGAGAGGGCAGGCATTCATATTACATATTCAAATAGAGAGGGCATTTTTCATATTACAGGTTACTAGACTTACTTCTAGTTTCTAAACAAGGGGGTTTATAAGAGGTTTCATATTAGAGGTTACTAGACTTACATCTAGTTTGTAAACAAGGGGGGGTTTATAAGGGGTTGAAGACACATATTATTAGTGTGGGAGTGTGGGGTAGTGCAAGTACACACATATATTCTATTTCAGGTATTTAGATGCCTTGCAATTTTGAGGCTAGATATCTACTCGCTTTGATTGACTTAAGCCCCCATGTGTGTGTGTACATACATTTATACATTCATAATATAACTACTAGTGTTCCGTGCGCGCTTCGGCCGCTTCGTGGTAACTTTCGCTTCGCGACATGCAAAGTTGCTCAATAATCCATTTCTCATCTTTTTCCCTCCTATTTTTCCTCTCCATTTCCAATATGATTTATTTTTCTCTATTTCTCTCTTCGACTCACTCTCTCACACACACACACTCTCTCTCTTCCCCTAATTCTCTCTAAGCACTCTCTCTCTCTGTCTTACACACACACGCCAAACTTAAAACTAAAAGTAGTTTAAAAAATTTGTAACACAAAATGCTAGACATAGAAACAATTTCTTCCATGCTTCATACTTACAAACTTTCCTCTTGACATCAATGTAAGCAATCATATGCTTGTATACGCGATACTTACAAACAATGACGTAATATTGAAACAGGTCATAATCGAGATAAAGACTAAGTACCACGAAAAGAATTTTTATAAGAGACCTAGTGAAAATGAAGTCACGAAGGCCAAGTATAAGGTACGTAAGTGTTTCTAAGTACCATAGGCAAATGGTCGATGCCAACAAAAAAAGACAATGTCTCGAAGATGTCTAATAGAAACAAGCTTTTTCTTCTTTGAGTACTCATTAATAAAATCTTTCTCGTTGAGCAAAACATACGAAGGCGAAGTCGAGAATGATTCCATAGTTTCCATTGGTAATCGCATGGGCGATGCAGTAGTCCTACCTCTCTCTTTACCACCTGCATTGGAACAAAAATCACAATATAAGTATGTGGAACAACAATGTTACACTAAAACATGTCATAATTGAGACAAAGATCAAGCATCACAAAAAGAATTTCTATAAGAGACCTAGTCAAAATGAAGCCACAAAGGCCAAGCATAAGGCATCGACGTGTTTCTAAGTACCATAGGCAAATGATCGATGCCAACAAAAAAAGACAATGTCTCCAAGACACCTAATGGAAAGAAAGCTTTATTTTCTTTGAGCAATCATTAACAAAATCCTCCTTGAGCAAAATATGTGAAGGCGAAGCAGGGAACAATCCCACAATTTTCATTAGTCGCATGGGTGATGTAACGATCCTACCTCTCTTTACCACCTGCATTGGAACAAAAATTACAATATAAGTACGTGGAACAACTAACAAAGATCATTTAATTCCAACAATAACAATATCTGGTCGAACATTTGTGAACCACTCTGTAAATACTGATAAACGTTGATGCAATGTTGCAAAACAATCCAAATCCTTGAACCCATACTTGAACCAATACCTCGGTATCTTATCAGTATGAGAGCGTTGAAATCTCTTTTTACGGTCAATCTCGTATATATGCACTCGAAAACATTGCATGTATCCACAATGTACAACTTTAATAAAAATTGGAAGCTTGATGTCGATATTAACATCATCATATAAACGCTTGATGACCCTTGTAAGTGTCATTCTTATGATATCATTAGGAGCTACAGTGAGTAATGTGCAATGTAGCTCCTTTTAATAGTCAGAAGCTGGGTAATAGTGCTACTCTAAGGTAGGCATATGCAAAAGTTAAATAAATGGTGAAATATGAAAAAAATATATTTTCAAGAGAGTATATGCCAACCAAACAGGGCATAGAGAGTAATTCACACATATGCAAAACCAGTGCCTCTACATGGTCGTTAATAACATCTTTGCAAAGAAAGCAATGCATATTACTGCACCTTTCAAAGAACATCCTTGTATACAATGTTTGTGGTCATATCCCTATTCTCTTCACCCAATAGCACTTTTACACCATGCGAAGATTTTACCCTTAAAAATGTAACATACAGTTGACCATGTGCAAATACTGGTGCCTTTAGATAAAGCCCAACAATGAACAATGTCTGCCCCTGTGATTTGTTGATTGTCATAGCAAATGCTAACTGGATGGAAAACTGTCTTCGCTTCATAGTAAGTGGCAATTGTGTAGCATTCGAAACAAAAGTAATTTACGGAATAAAATCTTGTTCGCTCACATTTGTCCCTGCTATTATATGAGCATCTATCACTTTCCTATTGAAAGCTCTACATATCAATCACGTACCATTATACATATCCCTTCCTGAATTTAGGTTTCTAAGAAGAATAATAGGTGCATTTATCTTCAGTGGCGGTAATAAATGAGGAGAAAATCCACCTCCAAGGTCCAATGTATTTAAATACTCAACAGAGTACAAAAATGAGTCGTCGGTCTCTGCAATTGAATCTACACTATAATATTGCCTGACTTCCCCTGGCATTAGTTGCAATGCACGATCATTCAAAGTAGCCACCTTTGTATTCCGCGAGGCAAGTATAGCCCACTCACTAAAATACGATGTGTAGTCACCCACATTGGACACGTCACTGTAGACACTATCAATCAGTGTTTCGATAGACTACCCTTTTGATATCATCCCAGGTGGAACACATAACTTATTACAACTTTCGGTAACACCCACTCCATCCCCTATTCCTTGAATCCAATAGATGAACCCATTGTCCACCACACTACCAGTTATCGACACTCGCATATTGCCAGATAGCCTTAGCACCCTTATGTAACGCCACAAATCAGAGTAACACAATGCAATATTAACAATATCCTCATGTGTTCCCTTTACCATAATCGGTAAGACCTATCTAAAATCCCTCCCAAACAAAACAACTTTTCCACCAAATGGCTTATCACAGCTCATAACATCTCTTAGAGTTCTATCAATCGCTACGAAGGCATATTGATGCGTCATAGGAGCCTCATCCCACAAGCTCGTTTGTCTCAATAATCGAGCAAGGTCACTTTGAACATGAATATTGCAAGTGGATCTATTATTTAATTCTATTGGGATTTTAAACCGCGAGTAAGCTGTACGACCACCTGGCAAAAGTAAGGCAGCAATGCCACATGATACTGTTGCCAACGCTATATGACCGCCACTACGCACCTTCGCAAGTAAACATTTGTATAGGAAAGTCTTCCCAGACCCACCAGGACCATCCAAAAAGAATACATCCCCAGTATTTATATCAACAACATCCATGACTGCACTAAAGGCAATTCTTTATCCTTCATTCAATATTTCATCCATGGATTCAGAAACCCTATGTTGTTCTGATATGTTGTATGCATATTCGTCTTGCAAAAGAGAGTTAGCATGGTGTTGTGAGTTTGGTTGATGAGGTTCAGCCAACCCATCAAAATCACAGTCTTCGTCTTACATAACGTAAAAGGTCTTGTAGATGCAACAAAGCCATGTTAGATGCCTCATGTTGCAGAACACCAAGAGAGACGTGCACGTAATGTAGTTGCAATCTATACATGATATCCTCTACCATTGGCACAAAAAATCTTTCCCATAGATGACCAGGCCAAGCTGGCTCACAAAAGACCAAAATTGCAACAAAAAAAGTTCGGAGTTGAGCACCAGTTTGCACAAAGGCAACTTTTTCTAAGCACACAACATATTCATCATCGCTCTCCAACATACCCCTTGCAATGCAAGCATCCCTAAAAGTATCATAGATCACACTATCAACAGTATGCAAATCTTCAAAAGAAGTACATCCCCGACACTCTATTAAAAGCATCTAAAAATAGTAGAGCTCACCACAGGTAGGTGCCACAAAATACATCCGACCACATGTATTCCCATGCCTCCTTCTAGTCCACATCTTATTCGTGCATTCCACACCCTATACATTGGAAAGTCCTGATAGCGAATAGTCCTAGCCTCTGGATGAATGCGGTTGCACACAAACCATTCAGTAAGAGTAGTTTTCTGGAGGTCTTCATTCCACACAACATCTGATATACTATCTGTATCTTGAAACACCACATAGTTCTCACCAGGTAAGTGTACTTGAAAACGTTGTATATCAGGCTTTTCATTGTGCAATGCATAATCATAGATCTGCCAATATGCCTTAGAGGCAGAAACATATCGTGCATTCAAATAACTTTGTATCTTGTCCACCTCGTGAACATCGCCACCATTCCGGATTGAATCAACCCCAACAGAAAATTTGATGGTTACATGATCATGCCCCTTGTACACATACTTATACAAATACTTAACAACCGCAATTGTCAAGCACACCTCCACATTTATGTGTGCATTGTATTTCTTACTCAAGAATGGATTATATGGAACAATCTATTGATTATCAATAACATTACCATTTATAATCACAGAGTTTCCATCATCTTGTCTTTGATAAATGGGATAGCCAGAACTATCAACCGCTATCATGCCCACTAATTTTCGTGGGTAATCTTTAGTACATCTATCCTTGTCCATACAGGGACTCTTGGGGTTCAATCCTCCGCACGGGCCATGAATGTTGCACTTTGAAATTGTCTCAAATAAGGCTAGAAACTTAACTCTATTGGGCAACTCAGCACAAACCAGTCTATCGTAGTGACATGCTTTAGAAGGTTTGAAAGACAGCTCTAAAATTAGCAAAGTATGAGAATGTGGTAGTCCCTTTTTTTGAAATTCAATCACAGTAACATAGCCTACAACCTTTCCAAAGAGATCATTCCGCAACAATGTATACATTAAATCAACATGCTTTATACGAAACATGCGAGCAATCAAATTCGGACGGTCATAAGAACTTTGCCCAGGCAATAAAGCATTAGTTATCTCCAACCACTTTGGATTGCATGTCATTGCTATAAAAAGGTCAGGTTTTCTCTTACATCGCACTATAGCCATGGCATCGTGATATAATTGATACATGTGCATTGGCCACCTGTAAATGACGACGGTAAAACTATCCTCTTGCCAACAGAGGCACCAAAAATTTGCATTGGCCCATTATCGTTTGCCCCCACCATGTCTGATAAGTCTTTGTAGGCCTCCGATCGCAACACTGATTGATTCTGGCGAGACCAAGTTAACCTGCACTGCTCTATACTACAATAAGCATCAACAATAAATTGTTGCAATAGTCGACCAGCACACAATATGCACACCTCAGTATCTTCACGCACTTGAAGACGGAATGCATAAAACTGCATCTAGGTAACACAATTTTTATTGGACAATTCATATATGTTAACATGAACACTAACATTAATGTAGGGAACCTTTACACGCCAACCATCATCTCCTATAGGAAAAAGGAGGACATATAGCATTGGCATATATGCTCTATGCAAGTTTGAAATAGCAACACATCGACCACCCCGAGTGTAAACATGAATATCCTGACGATCAAGAGTACCCTCATCACCCTGCCTTGGCATGATAGCTGCAACCTCAGTTTTGCTGCAGGAGCAAAGTATTGTTTACTGGTTCTTTGAACACCAAAAATACTCATTCGTAGTTCTTGCACGGGATTATTTTGCAATTACAAACCCACTGACCTAAAAGCATGTGCATATATGTTGTGTCGATGCATCATACATTGGAGCTTCCCTAGCAAGTTTGGTAATATATCATGCATAACCCCCAGCCTATTAAGCAACTCATGCTTGGTATCATAAACATAGAGTTGTGCAAATCTTGGCCTTTCTTGACGTTGCACATCAGGAAGCAAAGTACCTATACGGTGATAAACAGAGCCATGCACTCTAAAGGTGTAACCATTCACGATAACAGGTAGCTCGTCAACATTAGCTTCGAGTGATACAAATGCAAGAGCACTGTTGTATGCTCGTATGTTGTTTTTAAATATCCTACTCTGAGGGTGCATACCATGCAACAAATCATGCAATGGCTGTGGTGGATATTGCAATGGTGGCAACATTACTTTTCCATTTCGGCAACAGTGCCTTCCAAACAAAATCGACCCTTACACCCATCGCATCTGTTAACCTCAAACACGACAAGAGCGAAAGAAGGCAGAGAAGACGCAGGGCAAAGGCGAAAAGAAGGTAGCCGACGGAAGGAAAAGAAGGAGAAAAGCCCAAAAAGCGCAAGGACAACCGTCAAAGACCAAGGTAACCATAAAAAGGGAAAGGCGCATAAAAAGCGCACTCTAAAATCTTGTAAAAGAGTGCCGGGCTCTCACCCGTGCTATTTGTAAAGATAAAAGGGTAGTGAAAAGAAGCAAGGAAGAGAAAAGAACAATGGGAAACAGGGCCTGGGCTATGACCGGCCATGTAAAAAAAGGAAAAAGGGAATGACTGCCCAAAAGGGAAGTAGGGTTTTGTATAAAAAGTTGAAAAGTGAATGAAGAGCTCATTCTTTGGTGTGGCAAACTAGTCTTCTCCTTCCTCTCTTCTCCTCTTCTTCTTCTTGCTTGTGTGCGCTCTTGAGAGAGGGAGTGCGAGAGATTGAGGGAGTGAGCACGTGAGAGAGTGAGGAATCAAGAGGGTGACCCTTCTCCTCTTCTCCTTCCTTCTCTTCTCTTGCGCGCGCGGCTATGGAGGATGAGGCTTGGAGAAGGAGGAGGCTTGAGGATGCTTGAGCTAGCATCAAGAATCGTGGAGCTACCTAAGTGTGAGAGAGAGGAGGGCACTCGATCGAGCATCAAGGTAAGTTCAGTGCATTCATAGGATCGACGGCATGACGGCTAGGTGAGAGATAGCCATGAGAGCTCGCTTGGAACGCTTGAACAATAAGCAGTCCGTGGGTCTTGGCGGTTGAGTGAAAGCTCCCACATTTTGGTTCCGTTGCCGGGACCACGGATTCAAGCTCGAGCACTCGCGCGCCCCATATCGAGCATCGAAGTAGGGGATTCACCCTGAAACGGAGCTTGAGATAGGTAGGAAGTCTGGTGTTTTGATCTTCAGAACAGGTAAGTGTTTTTGAACAATCTGGTTAATAATGACTGGACAACATGGAGAAATTGGTTCAATTTTTTGTTTTCAATTCAGGATGTGTTTAGGATAGATTAGTAGTAGGAAATCACACACAAAGAGGCAGAGGGCTGCTGCTGTGAAACAAGGGAGAGATCACAGGAACAAAGGGAAAAAATGGAGTAGATGCAAGGTAACGGCATAAGGAACACCAGGGACAGAACCTGGAGGGTGTAGGGCAGAACTAGCAGAATATAAAACTTTGAGGGGGGGGGGGGCAGGAGGACCCCATTTTCAACCAACAGAAAGCGAAAGAGATAGAGAGGGAGAGAGTGAGCGAGCTGGGCGGCTGTCCGATCGTCTAGAGCTAGGAGGACATTGCATTCGGCGACTTCAGGTAATCGATCTTGTCCACCCCACTCCAACTCTATCGAGGGGTATTCGCACGACCAATAGGATAATACACCTAGTGAAAATCAAGCGAGTCGGCGTGCGCGACCCATCGGACCGGCGGAATCGGACCGCCGGCCCAGTGTCCGATTCCCAGAATCGGACACTCGGACAATCGTCCGATCGGACCTCCCACTCAATCACTAGCTCGGACTAACTGGTCTGATCGGACGTGCCACGTGGCACTCGGACCGACCAGTCCCTTTTGTTAAAATCGGACGCTCGGACCAACTCGTCCGATCCAAACGCTCGGACCACTCGGACGCCCTGATTCGGACCCACCGGTCCGATCGGACGGAGTAATACACGTCATCACTCGGATCCCCTAGAATCGGACCTCCTAGAATCGGACCGATTCCTCGCACACCCGCCCGTCCGATTCTTGAGAATTGGACACGCGGACCCTAAGACCCCCACTTCGCCCTGACATACCTGGTCCGATCCCCACAATCGGACCCCTGGTAAATCGGACCACTGGTAAATTGGACGTCCGATTCCCAGAGCCAACCCAGAACTAAACCTGACCCATTTAGGAGCACACTGGGGAACTCCCCCGGTGGTCCACCCCCCCACGTGCGCAACAGGAAGCAACATGAGGCCCTGCGACCCATGAGGCGGCCAGGAATAGAGTAGTAAAGCCTGTTAGGCCCAAAACGAACAAGAGTGAGAAAGACACAGGGAGAGCACTCACAGCACTTTGATCGAATTTCGGCACTTGAAGAACACTTAGGAAAGTCGAAAGCCTGTTTGAGCACGAGTGCACAAGGATAACATAATTACGAGTGGCCCTAAGTTGAGCGCTGCATTCAAAAATTAAAAAGAACTCACTCAGATAAATTGCCGAAAAAACCTATCACTAGGAGAAAACCCAGGCGTGACAGACGCACAGAGCGCAGGGTAGGATCAAGCAAGGAGCCAAACCACAAGGATTTGACGGACAACTAGGCGTAAGGATTTCACCATGACAGAGGGAGTTCCAGATCATCGGTTTGCGGGGGAGCTAGATGTTAGCACGTTTTCGGAAGCCATACAACAAATGGTGAGCAGTTACGATGCACACACCCGGTACGAACACCATGGTAGGACAGCGGAGGCAATTATCGCAGACCTAGAGGAGGAGAGGAGGCTAGCCCGCAAGGCATTGTAGGGCATAACAGACTATAATAGGGACCAACAAGCCAGGAGCCTAAGGCAAAGCATAGAGTTGCATGAGGTGCAGCGAGTACTAAACTTGGCTGGCCGAAACCGAACAGACCAGGAGAGAGCACTCGAGGGAGACCTGACGCTGGGCGAGCTCCTCATGAAACGGCTGTTCGATAACACCGCGGCGGAGCAAAATGCCGCTGCGCTAGCAACCTCGCTACTTGCAGGACTAGGGGCAACCCAGGGCTCAAAGAGCCAGGCCAAAATACCTATTGTCGCTAAGCAACTCGACAAGTACCAACCACCGGACGACCCGTACAGCTTTGTCGAGCAGTTCGAGCAGGTCTGCGAAGCCAATGGCCTCAATGACCAAACCTAGCATTCGCAAGCATTCGGACTTTGCTTAAGCGATAAGGGTAGGACGTGGTATACAAGTCTAGATAATGTAGAACGGGCCAATTTCAATAACCTCAAGGATCTCTTCGTTAAGAGATTTGCCGAACCCGGATACTCTGACAACCTGCTAGTGCGTCTGATGAACGTCAAGCAGAAGGAGAAGGAGGGCATCCGCGACTACGTCACCCACGTTAGAAGCCTCCTTAAGAGAATCCCCTTGGGCGAAAGACCGACCGACAGGGCGGTGTCAACCGTGTTCATCAGCGGGATTCGGGATGAAGAATTGTACAAAGCACTAGCGGGCAACTCGAGCTTGCAAAGGGACGTGGTGGCTAGAGTTTTCGAGGAGGCCATTAGGGTCGATGACCAGCTGAGGGAGCGGAGCTCCAAGAGCTCGAACCCGGAAGAACTCAACCCACGGAGTTTAGAACGAACTCCAACCTCTAGCGAATGACCCAACACGTCATCCCACGATAAAGGGAAGTCCGCCGAGGTAGACCATGGCTTGGCCGAGGTGAAGACAGAACTGGCCAAAATACAGGACATGTTAAGGCGACCTGCGCATCAGCATACCCAGTGCGTGTACTACGGAGGAAACCACCTGCCAGCAGAATGTCAGGACCCTAGGTCGAGACCCTGCACCAACTGCGGAATGTTCGGCCATGATGCCGCACACTGCAGATTACCACGACGATTGCCGTACACGCAGCCCTACGGCCAGCTCTATCCCAGGCCACAGCCATTCTACGGAAGGGGAGCTCCTCTTGCCCTACCAGAACCTAACGATGCGAAGCCAACGGTCCCTAGGCTGGACATCAACCCTACCGGTATCCCTAGGCCACCTAGTCCCTATGTGACCCACCCGGCGAGTGATGCTCCTGTGCATTACGTAGAGGAGCCCAGTGACGAAGAAACCTACATGTACCCGTACGTCTCGCATGATGACGAGGGCAATGCAATCCTCATGGATTATCGACCAGTACCGGTGATGGCACTAGGACGAGGACGGGGTAGAGGCCTGGGAGGGCAGCCACCGGATCCAGTCACTTGTTGGACATGTGGGCATCCCGGCCACGTCTCGTCAAGGTGCCCAGAAAGAGAGCAGCAAAATAGGGACAAAGCCGACCAAAGGTGTGCGGAGTGTGGAATCACTCATCTTTTTGTAGATTGCCCAAAGCGGAAGCCGCCTTCTGGGACAGCCAATTTGCCGTCCGTCCCTCTGGGACTGTTTGGGGTTGAAAACCCCGATGGGGAGGCCACACCTATCCCTCTACGAGTGATGATCCGAGCACAAACGAGGCAGGCCGGCGTCTCTCTGCCATGACCTAGCAATCTCGACACTGTCTCGGTAGGAAAGAAAAGCCGTAGGCGGAAAAAGAAGAAGTCAGAGGCTAAGGTCACACTAAAAACCGACAGCATCACGACTTTGTCCCCTGGCAAGAAGGTCTCAGATGCAGAGGCAGAAACTTCAGCCCCTAGAACTGCGCAACCGGAGAGCGCTAAGGTGGGGGAATACCCACACCCCAGGCGGCAATTGGAAGCCATAGAAAAGGTAAAGGAATGGGTGAGGGAGGCTCAACAGCACCTCAAGGACGTCGAGCCTATCACGGAGGATGAGATTGAGGACCTCTCCAGCATGAGTGCACCATCATCGCTACCCCACCCTAAGTCTGCCAAGGCGGATACGCCACAAGCAGTACTGACAAGAGCAAGGCCAGGCCTAGACGTAACAGAACCACAGGACAGCCTTGGCCGTTGGGCCGGACAGTCTGAACATAGACCAGGACAGGGGGTTAGCAATCTCCTAACCACATTAGTAACCACCCCTGTAACGGTTGCGCTGGGAGAGCTGCTCAGGCAACACTCGACCCTGTGGCAGGATCTCAAGCGGTGGATCGACCGACTGCACGAGCAAGCGCCAGGAAATGCTCAAGACCAGGATGCAGAAACGCATTTGCCAAGCTTGACGCTACACTCAAGCCCTAAGTCCTTGCACATCAACGCCTTCTGGGAGGGCTCAGAAATGCATGCAGTCCTGCCAATCCTAGCCCTAGGGGACACAACGAGAAGGGGGATCGTGGACACAGGCGCAGGGGTCAGTGTGCTCAACCATGCAGTGCTACAGAAGTGGGGAAACCCACCCGTCGAAACTGCCCGGTTTAACGTCACATTAGCAAATGGCATGCGAGTGAGACCATTCGGGGTCTTGAAGAATTGGCCAGTGAAGATTGCAGGAATTCAGTTCTCTGTCGACTTCATCGTCATGAAGGGAGTAGACTATGACATCTTATTGGGTCGACCCTGGATGCGCAATGCCAGAGTTATCGAAGACTGGGGTAACAACCTGATCTTCTTGGGCAACCGAGCTGACGCTATGAGAATAGAGATGGACACTTGGAAGACCTCACCAGTCGACCTAGATACCATCTCCACTCTACTCAAAGGCACCGACCAGAACAAGGAATCCCGCGGGTCCTTGACGAGGTATATCCCTTGCCCGGAGGACGAGCGGGATTGGATGCAGTTCTCGCTACGCTCGATTTGCCATTCTCGGATCAGGAAGCGTACGAGCAGGCTGTCCAAATAGTTGGCAAGCCAAGAGAAACACAGCCCGCGCCTGTCTACATGATGGCAGCAAGCCTCCATAACGGACCTAAACCTGTCGCCTTTCAAGTGCCAACCAATAGGAGACAACTTCAAGGGATACTGGGACACCTAACGAACCGACTGGAGCTCAACGCAGCCGCCAATCTCAAGCCGCTCCAAGACCTCGTGGAACAACCCGAATGGAAGTGGACCAGAGTGCACGAACTAAATCTCAGATACAACTGGGCACTGGCCTTCGACCAACAAAATGAGGCAAAACAGGCCCTGGAGATCGAGGCGCATTCCAACAAGGTGGATTCCAGTGACGAATACGAAGATTGCCAACCCTTCGATGAAGAAAGTGAGGGTGAGATGGACACGGTAGAATATGATACCGAAGGGCGAGAGATTGAACAAATCCGAGCGGATGCAAAACCACAGCCGAGGCCGGCCATTTGGATGGACCAAGGGGTCATGTGTGCGAAATGCGATCGTGCGTGGTTGGAACAAATGGGGGCTGTGGATTTTAAGCAGGCCGGCCTGATCCAACCAAGAGCGGTAGCCCTGCTTAGAACCGAGTCGCCCTCCGAACTGAGGCCGCCAGGAGAGACCACCTCCCCTAGTGAAAATGAGGAATTCGACTCTGAATCTGAAGTCACTTCAGAGGAAGACCCGGAAATCCCCAGGCCACCCACGGCCAGACGCACCAGGGGAGATCTGCCCATCCACCTGAGGCGCCGACGACTCCGACAGAATAAAACAGAGCGCTCCAATGGCGTGCGATTGGAAGAATAACGAAAGCCACGGGACCTCCCTAAGCGCTTTTCGAAATTCAAAAAAGGGGATAGGGTGGTGGTTCTACTAAGCGCCAAGCGCCAAGGGCAAATCCGCGAACCCATGGAAGGGCTAGCCAAGGTCAAGGAGATAAACCTTGCCCTGGAACGGGAAACACCCCGACCGGTGTTCATTGCCGAGGACCTGACCACGGAGGAGGAATCCAACCTCATCACTCTGTTGCGGGAGTACCGGGATGTATTTGCTTGGTCCCTAGATGAGCTACGAGGGGTGGACCCGAGTGTTGTGACTCACAACATACCCATGACGACGGATGCAATGCCGGTCAAGCAGCGACCATACCCCATGAATCCCAAGCACGCCCATGTTGTCAAGGAGGAAATTGACAAGTTATTGCGAGCTGGGTTCATTTACGAAATTGAGCACACGGACTGGGTATCACCCATAGTCATTGTGATGAAGAAAAAAGGCAAGATTCGAGTGTGGGTCAATTATAAGAAAGTGAACGCAGCGATAAAGAGAGACAACTACCCCTTACCATACACTGAGCACATGTTGGAGAGGGTGGCAGGTGAGGAAGCCTACAGTTTCCTGGATGGCTTCTCGGGATACAATCAGGTGCAAGTGCACCCTGCAGATAGGCACAAGACCGCCTTCGCCACTGAGTGGGGCGTCTTCGCCTATGTAGTCATGCCATTCGGGCTAACCAATGCCCCCGCCACCTTTCAGCGCCTCATGTGCACCATATTCAAGGATATGCTTTGCAAGGAGTTGGAGGTCTTCATCGATGACCTGTGTGTCCATTTAGCTTGGAACCAGCATCTCGAAAAACTCCGCGCGGTCTTTGAACGGTGCCGTTTATACCGTCTCTCCCTCAACCCCTTGAAATGTCAATTTTGGGTAAAGCACGGTTGCATCCTGGGACACGTAGTGTCCAAGAACGGCATTGCCACGGACTTCTCAAAGGTCAAGGTTATCGTGGACCTCCCACCCCCAAGCAATTATAGGGGGGTTCAATGCTTCTTAGGTCACACAGGATACTACAGGGGATTTGTGCTAAACTACGCGCTCATCGCTAGGCCATTGTACAAACTGCTAGTTGCCTTCGAGTGGACCGAGGCCTGCCAGCAAGCCTACGAGGAACTGAAAAAAGCCCTAACGACAACACCTATCCTACGACCCCCAGATTGGACCATGCCATTCCATGTACACATCGACGCTTCTAAGTTCGCCGTGGGGGCGGTGCTGTGCCAACCAGGTGAGCATAACTTAGATTACCCAGTAAGTTTTGCAAGTAGGCAGCTCACTGAAACAGAGATGAACTATTCAACAACGGAAAGGGAAGGATTAGCTATGGTGTTCGCCGTGAAGAAGTTCTGGCATTACCTGCTTGTCACCCCCTTCACCTTCTTTGTCGACCATCAAGCCCTGCTCTACCTAGTCAACAAACCTTGCGCTACCGGGCATATAGCACGATGGCTTCTCCTGCTCCTAGAGTTCGACTTCTCAGTGGTAGTACGGAAGGGAAAACAACACTACATGGCTGACCATCTGTCCCGAATACCCACAGGAGAAGCTGCTGGACAAGGCATAGTGGACGATTTACCAGACAGCCACTTATTCCGCATATCCAGCGAAAAAGACCTATTCAGGGCCGACCTGACACCATATTGGGCGGACGACATAGTCCAAGTGCTCGAGCATGGGCTGCCCGAACGACCAATGGAACGGGCACGACTGAGGCGATTAATCCTGAAAATCCAGCCTTATCAGTTGATTGCAGGCCAGCTCTATAGGCTGGGGCAAGACGGTCTGCTACGTAGATGCGTATGTGAGCATGAGATGCACGATGTGCTCTCAGAGGCGCACAGCAGCATTGCAGGAGGACACTTTAGCGGGGATACGACAGCTCGGAAGGTGTTGCAGTCCTAGCTATGGTGGCCCACGCTCTTCTGGGATGCCTCACAATTTGTCAAACACTGCGATGTGTGCCAACGAACGAGGGTCCCAATCCGTAAAGATCAGATGGAGTTAACCCCGGTCATCGCTCGCCAACCTTTCGAAAAGTGGGGTATTGACTTCATAGGACCCATCAGCCCTGCGGCACAATATTCACAGGCTAGATATATAGTGGTAGCCACCGACTACCTCACCAAATGGGCGGAGGCGAGAGCCACGCGGAAAAACGACGCTAGGACAACTGCCAAGTTTTTATGGGAGCAAGTGATCTCGCGTTTTGGGTGCCCTATCGAATTGGTCAGCGACCAGGGAACGCACTTCATCAACGAAGTGATAGCCCATCTCCTGTCCACATTCCTCATCATCCATCGCAAATCCTCACCATACTACCCTCAGGCTAACAGCCAGGCTGAGTCAACCAACAAAATTCTCATCATCGTCCTGACCAAGGTTGTCTCAACCTCACGAAGTGACTGGGATAACAAGCTGATGGCGGCCCTGTGGGCCTACCGAACAGCTTATAAAACGGCCGTCGGGCAAACGCCTTTCAGGCTAACCTATGGGACCGAAGCTATTCTCCCCCTAGAATTCTTTGTCCCCAGCCTGCGGATAGCACTACAAGAACGATGGGAGGGGAGGGAGGCATGGACGCAACGCTTAGTCGAGCTAGAACGCCTGTCGGAGGTACATCTGCTAGCCACCCATGCGCTTATTTGTGAGAAAGTTAGACGCAAAACCTGGTTTGACAGGCACGTCAAGCAACGAGAGTTTGAGCAGGGCGACCTAGTACTCCTCTATTCAGTTAAAGGACACAAACAGAAGATGAAATTCAGAGGTCTTGGGCCTTTTAAAGTCTGCGCAATCAGTCGTACTGGTAATGTCAAGCTGGAAACCCTGGATGGAGAGGGCATCGGCTTCTTTAACGGCAGTCGAATCAAAAAGTATTATCCGCCCACGCACCCACTGCATGAACAACCAATGGTGGAACCGCTTGTTAAAATACGAGTAGCCACACTTACAGAAGTCGAAGAAGATGAAGACGAGCTAGTCGAACCCGCCTACCTCCGCATCACGATCACGGCCAAGCAAACGTGCTCCATCAACGCCCTGATCGACGAGGGGGCGGATTTTAACATCTTAGCACACGAGCATTGTACCCAACTGGGCGCTCCAACACTTCACCCCACAGCAGCCAGATTGAACCCATATGGGGCCCAACCCTACCCTCTCCTTGGCACGTGCAGGGTTGCAGTCTCTATCGAGACGGAAACTATCCCCATGTTGTTCTATGTCCTACCTGATGCCAGGGAGGCAGGCGCAGAGTCATTGCTCGGGCGAACTTTTAAAAAGCAGACCCGCTGCAATGTTGATTATGCGTTACAACACATCCACCTAACAATTGGAAATGTGACAATTACCACGACCTCCAACCAGCGCCTCGTAACCCCAACCATGCTCAACGAACCACCATTAGAAATAGTTGCACAAAGGACCAAGAAAGAAGGCCGTACATATCTACTACCCCCAGATCCCCATGCACCGCAACCCGCCAGACCTAAGGCAAAACCCCAACAGACTCGCTTGCACTGGGTGCCAAAAAAGCCGCTGGATCAGTCTACAACTAGACGTGCGGATCCGCGAAACACATACAAACCTAAACCTAGAAGTCCAAAATGCCATCATCACAAGCGCCGCGTGGTCAAGAAAATATGGGTCCCTAAAACCCTGCTGCATGCACAAGGCTACTATGAAGGGAATGCCTTGCTGTGGATCCCCAAGGTCCCCACTGACACAGGTCCTGCTCCTACGTCAATCGCAAAGTCCGGTCCTAGGACACTTCAAGACCACAAACCGCGCAATCCATCCCAGTTATCCGACTCCCTTGATAGTCATTCCACAGGCGTCATACACGCCCAACGGCCCAAGCACCGGCCACTACTGCGGGCGGTCTCACCCAACCACCCTGGCCCGCAACCCAGCAGCCTTGCCGACCGCTCGAGCACGGTCCCTCAGACCAACCTCGACCCGTCCCTTCAACCGTTGGCCGAGCCGCTGACTCAAACAGGCCCCCACCGGCAGCTCTGTGCCGACCGAACCTCTAGCCCCAGCAAACCTCAACCACCCGACGGCCTTAAGCCTTCCTATGAACGGAATTCATTCCTAACGCTGGCTGCGGACCTCGCCGAGGACACAAGGACTGACGTTGTGGACTGCATCAAACAACTCGACGCCACTTTTGTGGCACTGGCCCTTAGCTATGACCGCCTAGACTTGGGACTGTTAGCAGAACCCCTTGCAACGGACGTACGCACTATGCCTTGCTCTTGGGAGACTTTCGAATTCGCCTTCACACAAGCTTCACGCTCTGCCGCTGAGCTACTCGCTCGCGAGGTCTCCAAAGAGCAAGCCATTAGGCAACGCCTCATCCCATCGTTTGATCCACGCACTGTGTCCAGCCTCACCAACCAAGAAACAGCAAGGTTGTCCCACCTCGCGGACACCGAATCTCCCTTCTTGAATCAATGGTACACTCTTCGATTAAAGTGGGCAACGGAAGGATGCCACACAATGACCAACGCCGAACAACGCCGAGCCATCAAGACGGCCGAGTATGATCCCACATACGTCGCGCCCACCTCGTATCGAGTGTTAACCACTCTTCGAGGTCGAACCATGGACGATCATATCTTAGGACACCCCTATCTCGTTCGTATCCTGACCGAGGAAAAGCTCCACATCGCAAGTCGGACCAACTCTGGAGATTTCCTTACCGATGTCCTCACATACATCACCCACGTAGGCATCCGACCCTGTGACCTGGACCACACTGCACACCTCGAATATAACCCCAACTTCTACGATTGGCTCCTCCTTAAAACAACCTGACCACCTGCAGCCCACACCCCAATCCTGGGACGGATTTTTCTTTCCTCCAAGGAAAGGGCAGGGAATAGTGGGGCAGTAAATCAGTAAATCTAAATAGTGGGGCAAAACCAAACCAAGCATGAAAGTTAAAAAGTGAACCACGCATAAAAAAGCTCCAAATTAAAATGCCATGCAGGAACAGGTGATAGAAGTTGAAAAAATAATAATAATTTTTGATTATAAATGATGAAATCTGTTATGGTTGTCCCACAAATTGATTGCCAAAATACTAAGGAGCGAGTTGACTGGATGTACAGGTAGTGACCATGGCAGGCCAAGACAAGGTGGGCAAACTTCCTTTTTCGGAGGAGGAACAGGCGCGGTACAGCCTCATGGTGGAAACCAGAGCATTCAATCAGCTGAAGTTCCGCCATATATTCAATTTGGAGGATGTAGTTATTGAGGAGTCAGCAGTGCGACGAATCATGGAGCAATGCCACTTGCAACGGTACCTGGAAGCAGTAGGCCGGAGAATAGACTATGCCCTGTGCGCAGAGTTTCTACGCACCTTCAACAAAAACAGAGGCACCATCACAGTATGGGACGCAGGAGCCACCAAACAGGTGCAGGTTGAGCTAACCCCGGAACTGGTAGAACGAGCTCTGGAACTTCCGAACAAGGTGGAGAAGAAGCCGAAAAGGGATGTCTATGCCATGTTGGGAATGGACAAGGTGAAAGTCCACACCAACGACGGAGTCAACTTGGCAGACATTCCTGATCCAGAGATCCAGCTGCAGGCAAAAATGATGCATGCCCTATTTTCGAGTCAACGGTACAATAGCATCATGTCCAGGATAAATGTACCTTTACTCGAAAGCATCGCGGCTCAGGCACTGGATGAGGTAAACCTCAATGGCTTCGTGAGAAGGACAATCGAGGCCTCAGCAAAGGCCTTGGCAACGGCAGGAAGGGCCGGGGCAGGAGAATCCCTCTTGCCTCGATCGACCCGCAAGGCCTCGTCCTCCAAGGCTTTCACCGTAGGGTTTGGAGGTGTCCTCACTGCAATCCTCCACGAGGCAATAGGGCAGGGACGTGCTGAAGAGGACAAACAGGGAGGCGGCGGAAAAGGAGGCGAATCGCCGTCGCAGTCCCAGCCCCGGCCGGACGAACAGTCGGATGAAACAGAGACGGACACCGACAAGGAGGAAGAGCGCCAGGCGACACCAGAAAGGGAAGCGGAGCAACGAACCAAAGCCCTGCATGGAAAGAGAGAGGAGGAGCGAAGGAGGAAATAGCAAGAGGAGCTCGAATGGGCCCAAAGAGAGTCGGTGAGAGAAGAAGAGGAAAGAAGAAAAAGAGCTGAGGAGGAGAGAAGAAGAAGAATTGGAGCTGGCAACGCGTCGCTCCATCGAGGAACAGCGTAGGGAAGAAATAGAGGGAGCAGGTCGGGCATACAAATCCGAATCTGAGGCGCCCGGCCCCAGCACTGGTGCACCGGAACCCGTCCGCCGCCTCTTGCAGAAGGGAAGGGAAAAGAACCGATCAGATCCGCCTCCCCTTCCCCCGTACCAGCCGCACAAGCCACTCCCCTTAAGGTGACGCCCCCTGACACGGCCGCCCTGGTGCACACCGTAAAGGTAGATGAAAGCAATATAGTTACCTGGCTACAATTCTTAGTGGAACGAGAATTGGCAAGGGACGCAGTCAAGGCCACCCCAGTCTCAGGGGCCAAAAGGGCAGCGACGACCGAGCTAGAGCAGGAGCCAGACGAGAAAAGACAAAAGGTGGAGGAGACCGCTACTACTACGATCAAGCCCCACTCTCCACCCCCAGCAGGCCACTATGATGACTATGTAAAGGAGCTGCTCGCGCAGTTGCAAACAACCAGGCAGGAAAGGCGGGTAGCGGTGGAAGAGCTGGTAGCGGAGCGCGAATCGCAAGCGGTCCTCCAACTAGACAGAGTAAGACAAATAACATAATATCAAAAAGAAATTGCTGCGCTTAAGGAGGAAGCCAACACCAAGGAGGTGGAGGAGCTGAAAGCCCAGAAGGAGCGCGATGCTACGTGGGAAGCACGAAGGAAAATTTTGATGGAGCGTCTCACCAGGGAAAGAGAGTCAAATGCCCACCTTCAACGCAGAAATGACCAGCTATCTGCAACTAACTTGGAAGCACAGAGCCAACTCGAAAAAATCAGAGAAGACGTTGCAGAGCTGGATCAATTGTGGGCAGAACAGGTGCACCGGTTACAGGCGACGCGGGACCAACTCAACGAGCAGATTGTAGAACAACAACGAGAGCAGTCCCGTTTGCACCAGGAGCTCGAAGCCCAACACCAGCAGCTTAGGGCAATGACCCTCCGACAGGGAGAGAGCCTGGAGGACATGGAGAAGCGGGCAAAGGAGTGGGCAATTCACAACGAGCAGAGAGTGCGAGACCTAGCGCGCCGGCTGGCCAAGGCTGAGGGTGACAAAGTGATGGCGAAAAACCAAGCAGAGGCAGCTCAACTTGCTATGATGGCTCAGCAGCACACCTTCATCAACACGCTACTCCACACCACCCACTCAGAAACAGGAGAGACCAATGATCAGTTGCAGAAAAAGCTAACCACTGCGCGCAAGGCCCTTACTGCAGGCTTGCACGTACCACTGCAACTGGGAGGCCCTCCGCAGAGCCTGGAGGAACAAAGGAAATGTCTGGCACAAGCAGGACTCACAACACAGGAAATGGATGATCTGGGGTTCACTGAAGAAAAAACACAGGAGGAGGAGCAAGCGGAAGGGGGTGAGCACGAGCTTGAATTAGGGCCTCAGGACGAGGAATATGCCCCGCCACCCCTCCCAATCCCAACAAACCGAAGTGCCACCCCATGACGCACCCACCGAATGAAGAGTGGCCCACACCACTCGAAGGAAGGAACTAGTGGAGAAGGCAAGAAGAAAACTCAAGGCCAGACCCGCCCTGAAACAGCCCGTCCCGTTCCCGCTGCGCACCCAAGACTCACCCACTGAGTACCGTGCTGAGATGATCATCTGGGAGCAGCAGGAGTATAGTCGGGCCCCCTTTGACCTACGCTTCGAGTTGCCCACCGCTCTGAATAGGGTCCTGCCCATTCAGTTGGTGGAGGATGTCATCGCCATGGGGGCCCGGCTCAAAGCTAGATGGTTAGAAGAGCGTGAGGCCCACCCAACTGCTTGGGGGACAGAGGACCGCGAATTTTGGCAGGACAAAGTCCTCCAGGTACCCCGCACCATGGAAGGATATAGTTCCCAACCTACCTGGAGGCAGCGCATTTTTGACGTCAACCTGGAGGCGTGGATGGCGTTTTGCAACACCCTCCCTTCGGAAAGGAACGACCCCACTTATATGCCGTTTCCTCGAAGGGTAGGAGTGGATTTTAACCCGTCCATCCACGGCAGGTTTGACTTTCCCATTATTTACAATGTCAACTCCACTTCCCATAGGAGCACCCTTCTCTTCACCCTACCCGATTTGTACAGCTCCATAAATAAATTCCTTACTGAATTCTCTTCTTGTCCTGACCCAGCCTTCATCACCACCTGTAACTACCTCAGATTAATTAGAATACTAGTACACCAGGAACCTGCACCCCAAGAGCACCATCTTTTGCCCCTTTATTTTGATCCCAACGCCATAGATAGCACCACCATGACTCGTTTCATGATGCGTGCTGCCCTTTTGCCATCTTTTTGTGTTGCACTGCTGGAGGACATGAACGAAAGCAAGTTCACACAGTGCAATCACCCCTTTCTCTCCACCACCACCCTTAAAACCCGCCTCCATACTAAAGGCTACTTACTAAGCCGGAAGTTCCTCAACAAGGCCCCCCGGCCTCCACCCACACTCCCCTATAATTCGGATGATGAGGGGTAGAACTCCCATTATCCCTTGTATTGCTGCTCCCATGTAACCATGGCAAAAAAAAAAAAAAAAAGAACTGAGGTGTACTTTATCTCCCCATTACCACCCTCCTGCTCCACGCAGCCCCCGTCGCCCAGTCTCCTAACTACGTAATAATTAAGTATGCACACACACGACACTCATATAATACCTACACAAAATTAATTCACAGTTTGGGTCCTCAAGTGCAGGACAACACTCTCAGCTTGCTCAGAGTTCGACCTGTCTCCCAAACTAAGTCTTGCGCACAATACAGAGACTAGCACCCCCCCCCCCAGGGAGAGACCACCTGACAGGGTTTTCAATTGCAGGTATCGACAACCACGACCCAAGTGGCATGCATTCTTCATCAACCTCCCATGCTAATTGCCCACCCGGCATCCAGCAAGCTGACAAACTCAACCAACGCGACATCCCCAACCAACCCCCGCATACCCAGTCGCCACTGCAAACCCCAAGCCCCGGTCACCCCGAAGTCCTCAGCACCTACCATCACTTGCTCCCTCCGCCAGTAAGTGCCATGGGACTGGCACTCGTCTAGAAGGGGGGCAATGTTAACCTCAAACACGACAAGAGCGAAAGAAGGCAGAGAAGACGCAGGGCAAAGGCGAAAAGAAGGTAGCCGACGGAAGGAAAAGAAGGAGAAAAGCCCAAAAAGCGCAAGGACAACCGTCAAAGACCAAGGCAACCATAAAAAGGGAAAGGCGCATAAAAAGCGCACTCTAAAATCTTGTAAAAGAGTGCCGGGCTCTCACCCGTGCTATTTGTAAAGATAAAAGGGTAGTGAAAAGAAAGCAAGGAAGAGAAAAGAACAATGGGAAACAGGGCCTGGGCTATGACTGGCCATGTAAAAAAAGGAAAAAGGGAATGACCGCCCAAAAGGGAAGTAGGGTTTTGTATAAAAAGTTGAAAAGTGAATGAAGAGCTCATTCTTTGGTGTGGCAAACTAGTCTTCTCCTTCCTCTCTTCTCCTCTTCTTCTTCTTGCTTGTGTGCGCTCTTGAGAGAGGGAGTGTGAGAGATTGAGGGAGTGAGCACGTGAGAGAGTGAGGAATCAAGAGGATGAAGCTCTCCGGTATCTCCTCCCTCCTTCTCCTCTTCTCCTTCCTTCTCTTCTCTTGCGCGCGCGGCTATGGAGGATGAGGCTTGGAGAAGGAGGAGGCTTGAGGATGCTTGAGCTAGCATCAAGAATCGTGGAGCTACCTAAGTGTGAGAGAGAGGAGGGCACTCGATCGAGCATCAAGGTAAGTTCACTGCATTCATAGGATCGACGGCGTGACAGCTAGGTGAGAGATAGCCATGAGAGCTCGCTTGGAACGCTTGAACAATAAGCGGTCCGTGGGTCTTGGCGGTTGAGTGAAAGCTCCCACAGCATCTCCACAACTTAGATGAACACCTTTCACACATCACACAAAGACTCCCCACCGAATGCACATCCGGCTCTTGAAATAGTAGTATTGACGTTGCTGGGTGAACATATGTTGCAGGCAAAGCATTTAAAATGGAGCACAATCCACCACTTTGGGGATTAAAAACAGCAATATTATGAACACGTGACTCATTAGTCACGGAATTTTCCACATAGTGGTGATTTCTGAAATCTAAACCAACATGCTGTTCAATTGGCTCATTATCCCCATTTACAAATTCAACACAGCGAGACACACTCTCACAAACCACTCCACTAAGACTTCCCCCATGTTGGCACTTAGACATTGAAACATTATTAACATGTGACTCGAAAGTCACATGATTAAGACCATTGCAACCACCCCACTGATGGCAAAGAATTCGTCAAATACACACCAAACTGTCGCGGGGCTTGAAATCCCCTAATGGTTCTATCCGGTGATGGCAAAACATTAACCACATCTATACCAAACTGTGGTTGGCCTAGTTCATGATGACCACTTAGAATCTCCTAATGGAACGTCAGGTTTTCATTATCTCTTCGAATGGATCTACCACGATCTAAAATCCCTTTCCGAGCCCTGAGTCTAGCAACCTGCCGTCACTCATACCTTGTGGATGTAAGCATGTCCCTACGAATACGCAACACATAGTCTCTGCCAGTTGCTCGATGCGAACACCCCATATTGATCAGTTGGCCTCAAAACCTGTTATCAACATATAGACACATTTAATATTTAAATATCTAAATATTAATATTAAATATCAAGACACAAAACCACTGCCACCGTATTTGGGTTAGTGCATACAACCCAATCAATGTATTTGTCTACAAAGATGCTGCGCCCACCCATGAGAGAGAGAGAGAGAGAGAGAGAGAGAGAGAGAGAGAGAGAGAGAGAGAGAGAGAGAGAGAGAGAGAGAGAGAGAGAGAGAGAGAGAGAGAGAGAGAGAGAGAGAGAGAGAGAGAGAGAGAGAGAGAGAGAGAGAGCCTGGTTGCTAAGATAGAAGTAACCTTGGTAATAAACACATGCACAATTAATCCATTTCAATTAACTAACAAAAGAAAGTAAACATGCAACCGCAGAAACGACTATCAATACACTTTATCAAAGGCATGGTTTGATTTCAAAACTAAACGTATTGCGTATATTCGATGTACGCAATATATCAAATGTAAATATACCAACCATCATTGGACTATCAAATCTGCTCCATGTAAATATAAAGAAAGAGACATCACGTCATACACACAATACATTTTACTCAAATGCGCTGTGTTATATCAAAAGTGTTACACATCTTAGCACATTCCACGTAGGCTTTACAAAAAGGAAGCAAATATTATCATAAAAAGTGCTAGCCCATGCACTTTAAAATATGCAAGACAATCCGAACCTATAAGTTCCAACCTAAACAATTCTTGCATTATACAAAGAGATCCTTCCGCAACACATCCGTTACACATAGTCTCCTTAGATGCGACCGTTCATTTGACGACTCAATTGTTGCAACAAAGCATTAAACCTACTAACATTCATTTGAAATTTCAAGAATGGCAATCGACAACTCCTCTGGCAGATCACAGGTTTGTGGTCATTTTCAAGCCCCCAAACCGAAGCCCACATATCATTCACTAGTAGATTCATTAATCTGCTTGTCTCAGAAATAATTGCTGAAAGTGCCCTTACTTCACCACCCAGATCAGTTGACACTTGGTGGAGAACACCCTATGTGTGCTTTGTCTCTCACACAACACCATACAGACCTTTAGCCTGTTCATGTAACTCCATTGAGTACATGGCAAGCGCACTATCAACACGCGCACATAAACTCGTCTGCATTTCCATCAACTCATTCATCTTGGCCTCAAGGTTTTTAAAGTCCGAAGCACCTGAAGTAGCCCTCGTGTTTCTTCGAATCTTTGTAGCTCTTGTATATTTAGCAACATGCATCTATTGTCCCCTTGCCACGTCTTTCATTTTTTGCACATTCATTCTATTAGAGCCCATACGTTGGCTGCAATGAAACATATAAACAATCATCTCCAAAAATATATATAGTAGCACTTTGATGCAATCACAATTAAAAAAACTATCTTCCATACCCATGCAAATAGCTCCAAGCTAGCAAGCATCGAAGAGATGATGTCGTTGCCATTTTGTTTAATTCAACTGAATCCACTACATTCAATGGACTCGAAAGCACTACGTCAGGAATATCTCCTATGGCTTCTCTTTGTTTCATGGCTACACCAAACTTTAAAGAGAACATAAGAGTTACACAACAAATAAATCTCAAAGCTAATGTCAAGGCATAAGTGATAGACACATTCACAACCACAAACCCTAAATGCATGAAACAATATATGTACACTATGCATGAGTGCTATCATGCATATGGCACTCACCAAGTACCAGCCATGCGTTGCCTAAAGGCCCTTCCAATGGATC
Source organism: Lygodium microphyllum (assembly GCF_053477565.2). NCBI lineage: Eukaryota > Viridiplantae > Streptophyta > Polypodiopsida > Schizaeales > Lygodiaceae > Lygodium > Lygodium microphyllum. The sequence goes on from NC_141161.1 coordinate 128,562,619, forward strand.
TTCATTCATATACATTCGCACAATATTCTTGAGAGAAAAGAACATGTCCTATACATGAAGGTGTCCCCAGTCTCGAAATACTTATTAGTGCCAAACCCATACGGACACATAATAACTTACCAACTCACATTCGCAACCACAAACCCTTAATGCACGAAAGAATATATATACATTACACATGAGTACTATCATGCACACATGGCACTCACTAAGTACTAACCACGCATTGCCTAAAGGCCCTGACAATGGACCTTCATTCATATACATCTGCACAATCTTGAGAGAAAAGAACATGTCCTATATAGGAAGGTGTCCCCAGTCTCGAAATACTTATTGGTGTCAATCCCATAGGACACAAAATAACTTACCAACTCACATTCGCAACCACAAACCCTAAATGCATGAAAGAATATATGTACACTACACATGAGTGCTATCATGCACACATGGCACTCACCAAGTACCAACCACGTATTGCCTAAAGGCCATGCCAATGGATCTTCATTCACGTACATCTGCATAAACTTGAGAGAAAAGAACATGTCCTATACAGAAAGGTGTCCCCAGTCTCGAAATACTTATTGGTGTCAATCCCATAGGACACAGAAAACTTACCAACTCACATTCACAACTATAAACCCTAAATGCATGAGAAAACACATAAGCCACCTAACTATGAGAGAGAGAGAGAGAGAGAGAGAGAGAGAGAGAGAGAGAGAGAGAGAGAGAGGGGGAGGGAGGGAGGCAAACTATACAAAACGTCCCAACATATCAAAGCTACAATCATTCTATGTATCTAATCCAATCTAAGTTACAAAAGTACATTAGCAAAATTGCTTAGTAATCGAGAGAGAAACATAGAGAAACAGAGAGAAATAGGGACTATTAAAATGGTTTAAAAGTAGTTTTATAATTTGCAAGACACATACGATGTGTTTCAAAATGAAGATTTTCATCAAAAAATTCATTTAAGAAGTCTTGCAGGAATTACATATACCAAGAAAACCACGGCAAAGAAGCATTGGTTAACATTGCCAAAAACCTATTGTGAACCACTCTTCAAAGATGCAACGTTCTCTAGTGCATATTAAGGGCAATGATCTCTAGTGCTAGAAGATGAGCCTGCACGGCAATTCATTTGCGTTAACATTGCTGAAAATCTATTCAGATAAACTTTCAAAGAAGTAGGTTGCACATCAAGAGCAATGTTCTCCGATGCAACTAAGCTCTCGTTCTTATGTGCAATCAACTCACATACTCCATCCTCTATACAACCTGCACTATTAAGAATATCTTTCAACTTCTCTTCTTGATCATTCTAGCACGCGGCCACCAATTTTTCTGGATATGTTCATAAATGTCACCTATATAACCCTTGATCTCTTCTAACTCGCCTTGTATCATTACTCCATCAGCAAGGTTCCCTTCATATTTCTCTTCCAATATTCTCTCAATCCTCTGCAGACGGTCACCAATGTTCTCAGAAATTGAAATCAAAGCTTTTTGATGCCAAAATAGTGTCTTCACTTGCTTTTCAATCCCATCCAAGTGACAAATAAACCTCAAGGAACCAACGGAACTATCATGCCCTGCAACATGCTTAAGTGCACAACGAACAACCTTCTTCCTTTTGACCTCCTTTATTTTGCGTACATTCATTTGCACGTTAGGTGTGCACTGTATAATATCTTCTACAGACATATTCTTGTTTGCTGTAGAAGTCTCCATACTGGACAAAAATCACCAGTTAGCCTTGAAGAATATATAAAATATTATCAAAATTTAGAAACATAAAAAACTCCCATGTCTAATACCGCCAAAGTTCAACTAACCCTCTCTCTCTGTTTCTGCCTCTCCCTCTCTCTACACCTAACCAACCAACCAATGCACTAACTAACCAACCTCTAAACTAAAGTAACCTACCAACTAAACTAACTAAACCAAGTAAGGCAAGCAACTAATCTAAGGTAAAACCTACTAACTTACTAATCAATAATCAATTTATCTACTAACTTACAAAACTAAACCAACTAAACTAACTTACTATTTAACTAACCAACTTACTAATCAAATCAAACAAAAAATTGGAATAACTAAATAAACTAACTAAACTAAACTAACTTATCATTCTCTAACCCTAAACTTTAAAGTAAACTAAACTAAAACAAAGGATTTAACTAACCCTAAGTTTTATCTACTAACCAACTAAACTAACTTATAATTTAAAGTAAACTAAAACAAAAAAAATAAACTAACCCTAAACAACTATATGTACTAACTTACTAAACCATAACAACTAAATTAAACCAATCGTAAATCAAACTAAACTAAACTAACTAATCTAATGTAACTAACTAAACTAACTAACATAAAAAACTTATCAATCTAAATAAATAAACACAACCGTAAATAAAACTAACCAACTAAACTAAAGTTAACTAACTAACCAAACTAAACTAACCAATCAATCTAACTAAACTATTCGATAGATAATAAACAAAAATAATTTAAACTAATTTAAACTAACTAATCTAATAACCTAACGTATCTAACCAAACTAACTAACAATAAAAAACTTACTAACCAACAAACTAAAGTAAGGATGCAACTAATCTAAGGCAAAACCTACTAACTTACTAATCAATCATCAATTTATCTACTAACTTACTAAACTAAACCAACTAAACTAACTTACTATTTAACTAACTAACTTACTAATCAAATCAAACAAAAAATTGGAATAACTAAATAAACTAACTAAACTAAACTAACTTATCATTCTCTAGCCCTAAACTTTAAAGTAAACTAAATTTAAAGTAAACTAAACTAAACTAAAACAAAGGATTAAACTAACCCTAAACTTTATCTACTAACCAACTAAACTAACTTATAATTTAAAGTAAACTATAAAAAAAAAACCCTAAACAGCTATATGTACTAACTTATTAATCTGATCAACTAACCACAAACAATTAAAACCTACTAACTTACTAAACCAAAACAACAAAATTAAACCAACCGTTAATTAAACCAAACTAAACTAACTAATCTAATGTAACCAATTAAACTGACTACCATAAAAAACTTACCAATCTAAATAAATAAACACGACCGTAAACAAAACTAACTAACTAAACTAAAGTTAACTAACTAACCAAACTAAACAAACCAATCAATCTAACTAAACTATTCGATAGATAATAAACAAAAATAATTTAAACTAACTAATCTAATAAGCTAACGTATCTAACCAAACTAACTAACAGTAAAAAACTTACTAAAGTAAACTAACAAAACTAACAACCTATTTAACTAACTAACTTACTATTTAAACCAATAAATACATTAAAAAAAATTTACAACCAGAGAGAGAGAGAGAGAGAGAGAGAGAGAGAGAGAGAGAGAGAGAGAGATCACCGACTTGAATATTGGCTAGACAACCAATCCTCACAAACAAACTGCACCAAATAAACCAAAATACCAATAAATTAAACCATACCAAGCAAACCTCTCTCTCTCTCTCTCTCTCCCCCATAACACATATATAAACTAAAACAAAAAAAAAACTAATCCTAAACTATATCCATATATAATACACAATCTAACCAACTAAACTAACTTATAATTTAAAGTAAACAAAAAAAAAAACTAACCCTAAACAGCTATATGTACTAACTTACTAAACCAAAACAACTGAATTAAACCAATCGTAAATCAAACTAAACTAAACTAACTAATCTAATGTAACCAACTAACCTAACTAACATAAAAAACTTACCAATCTAAATAAATAAACATGACCGTAAACAAAACTAACCAACTAAACTAAAGTTAACTAACTAATGAATCAATCTAACTAAACTTTTCGATAGATAATAAACAAAAATAATTTAAACTAATTTAAACTAACTAATCTAATACGCTAACGTATCTAACCAAACTAACTAACAGTAACGAACTTACTAACCAACAAACTAAAGTAAGGTAAGTAACTAATCTAAGGCAAAACCTACTAACTTACTAATCAATCATCAATTTATCTACTAACTTACTAAACTAAACCAACTAAACTAACTTACTATTTAACTAACTAACTTACTAATCAAATCAAACAAAAAATTGGAATAACTAAATAAACTAACTAAACTAAACTAACTTATCATTCTCTAACCCTAAACTTTAAAGTAAACTAAATTTAAAGTAAACTAAACTAAAACAAAGGATTAAACTAACCCTAAAATTTATCTACTAACCAACTAAACTAACTTATAATTTAAAGTAAACTAACCCTAAACAGCTATATGTACTAACTTACTAACCTAATCAACTAACCACAAACAATTAAAACCTACTAACTTACTAAACCAAAACAACAAAATTAAAGCAACCATAAATTAAACCAAACTAAACTAACTAATCTAACGTAACCAACTAAACTAACTAACATAAAAAACTTACCAATCTAAATAAATAAACACGACTGTAAACAAAACTAACTAACTAACTAACCAAACTAAACAAACCAATCAATCTAACTAAACTATTCGATAGATAATAAACAAAAATAATTTAAACTAACTAATCTAATAAGCTAACATATCTAACCAAACTAACTAACATTAAAAAACTTACTAAAGTAAACCAACAAAACTAACAACCTATTTAACTAACTAACTTACTATTTAAACCAATAAATACATCAAAATAAATTTACAACCTGAGAGAAGAGAGAGAGAGAGAGAGAGAGAGAGAGAGAGAGAGAGAGAGAGAGAGAGAGAGAGAGAGAGAGAGAGAGAGAGAGAGAGAGAGAGAGAGAGAGATCACCGACCTGAATATTGGCTAGACAACCAATCCTCACAAACAAACTGCACCAAATAAAACAAAATGCCAATAAATTAAACCATACCAAGCAAACCTCTCTCTCTCTCTCTCTCTCTCTCTCTCTCTCTCTCTCTCCCCCCCATAACACATATATAAACTAAAACAAAAAAACAGACTAATCCTAAACTATATCCATATATAATACACAATCTAACCAACTAAACTAACTTATAATTTAAAGTAAACAAAAAAAAAAACTAACCCTAAACAACTATATGTACTAACTTACTAAACCAAAACAACTGAATTAAACCAATTGTAAATCAAACTAAACTAAACTAACCAATCTAATGTAACCAACTAACCTAACTAACATAAAAAACTTACCAATCTAAATAAATAAACATGGCCGTAAACAAAACTAACCAACTAAACTAAAGTTAACTAACTAATGAATCAATCTAACTAAACTATTCGATAGATAATAAATAAAAATAATTTAAACTAACTAATCTAATAAGCTAACGTATCTAACCAAACTAACTAACAGTAAAAAACTTACTAACCAACAAACTAAAGTAAGGTAAGTAACTAATCTAAGGCAAAACCTACTAACTTACTAATCAATCATCAATTTATCTACTAACTTACTAAACTAAACCAACTAAACTAACTTACTACTTAACTAACTAACTTACTAATCAAATCAAACAAAAAATTGAAATAACTAAATAAACTAACTAAACTAAACTAACTTATCATTCTCTAACCCTAAACTTTAAAGTAAACTAAATTTAAAGTAAACTAAACTAAAACAAAGGATTAAACTAACCCTAAAATTTATCTACTAACCAACTAAACTAACTTATAATTTAAAGTAAACTATAAAAAAAAAACCCTAAACAGCTATATGTACTAACTTATTAATCTGATCAACTAACCACAAACAATTAAAACCTACTAACTTACTAAACCAAAACAACAAAATTAAACCAACCGTTAATTAAACCAAACTAAACTAACTAATCTAATGTAACCAATTAAACTGACTACCATAAAAAACTTACCAATCTAAATAAATAAACACGACCGTAAACAAAACTAACTAACTAAACTAAAGTTAACTAACTAACCAAACTAAACAAACCAATCAATCTAACTAAACTATTCGATAGATAATAAACAAAAATAATTTAAACTAACTAATCTAATAAGCTAACGTATCTAACCAAACTAACTAACAGTAAAAAACTTACTAAAGTAAACTAACAAAACTAACAACCTATTTAACTAACTAACTTACTATTTAAACCAATAAATACATTAAAAAAAATTTACAACCAGAGAGAGAGAGAGAGAGAGAGAGAGAGAGAGAGATCACCGACTTGAATATTGGCTAGACAACCAATCCTCACAAACAAACTGCACCAAATAAACCAAAATACCAATAAATTAAACCATACCAAGCAAACCTCTCTCTCTCTCTCTCTCTCCCCCATAACACATATATAAACTAAAACAAAAAAAAAACTAATCCTAAACTATATCCATATATAATACACAATCTAACCAACTAAACTAACTTATAATTTAAAGTAAACAAAAAAAAAAACTAACCCTAAACAGCTATATGTACTAACTTACTAAACCAAAACAACTGAATTAAACCAATCGTAAATCAAACTAAACTAAACTAACTAATCTAATGTAACCAACTAACCTAACTAACATAAAAAACTTACCAATCTAAATAAATAAACATGACCGTAAACAAAACTAACCAACTAAACTAAAGTTAACTAACTAATGAATCAATCTAACTAAACTTTTCGATAGATAATAAACAAAAATAATTTAAACTAATTTAAACTAACTAATCTAATACGCTAACGTATCTAACCAAACTAACTAACAGTAACGAACTTACTAACCAACAAACTAAAGTAAGGTAAGTAACTAATCTAAGGCAAAACCTACTAACTTACTAATCAATCATCAATTTATCTACTAACTTACTAAACTAAACCAACTAAACTAACTTACTATTTAACTAACTAACTTACTAATCAAATCAAACAAAAAATTGGAATAACTAAATAAACTAACTAAACTAAACTAACTTATCATTCTCTAACCCTAAACTTTAAAGTAAACTAAATTTAAAGTAAACTAAACTAAAACAAAGGATTAAACTAACCCTAAAATTTATCTACTAACCAACTAAACTAACTTATAATTTAAAGTAAACTAAAAAAAAAAAACTAACCCTAAACAGCTATATGTACTAACTTACTAACCTAATCAACTAACCACAAACAATTAAAACCTACTAACTTACTAAACCAAAACAACAAAATTAAAGCAACCATAAATTAAACCAAACTAAACTAACTAATCTAACGTAACCAACTAAACTAACTAACATAAAAAACTTACCAATCTAAATAAATAAACACGACTGTAAACAAAACTAACTAACTAACTAACCAAACTAAACAAACCAATCAATCTAACTAAACTATTCGATAGATAATAAACAAAAATAATTTAAACTAACTAATCTAATAAGCTAACATATCTAACCAAACTAACTAACATTAAAAAACTTACTAAAGTAAACCAACAAAACTAACAACCTATTTAACTAACTAACTTACTATTTAAACCAATAAATACATCAAACTAAATTTACAACCTGAGAGAGAGAGAGAGAGAGAGAGAGAGAGAGAGAGAGAGAGAGAGAGAGAGAGAGAGAGAGAGAGAGAGAGAGAGAGAGAGAGAGAGAGAGAGAGAGAGAGAGAGAGAGAGAGAGAGAGAGAGAGAGAGAGAGAGAGAGAGAGAGAGAGAGATCACCGACCTGAATATTGGCTAGACAACCAATCCTCACAAACAAACTGCACCAAATAAAACAAAATGCCAATAAATTAAACCATACCAAGCAAACCTCTCTCTCTCTCTCTCTCTCTCTCTCTCTCTCTCTCTCCCCCCCATAACACATATATAAACTAAAACAAAAAAACAGACTAATCCTAAACTATATCCATATATAATACACAATCTAACCAACTAAACTAACTTATAATTTAAAGTAAACAAAAAAAAAAACTAACCCTAAACAACTATATGTACTAACTTACTAAACCAAAACAACTGAATTAAACCAATTGTAAATCAAACTAAACTAAACTAACCAATCTAATGTAACCAACTAACCTAACTAACATAAAAAACTTACCAATCTAAATAAATAAACATGGCCGTAAACAAAACTAACCAACTAAACTAAAGTTAACTAACTAATGAATCAATCTAACTAAACTATTCGATAGATAATAAATAAAAATAATTTAAACTAACTAATCTAATAAGCTAACGTATCTAACCAAACTAACTAACAGTAAAAAACTTACTAACCAACAAACTAAAGTAAGGTAAGTAACTAATCTAAGGCAAAACCTACTAACTTACTAATCAATCATCAATTTATCTACTAACTTACTAAACTAAACCAACTAAACTAACTTACTACTTAACTAACTAACTTACTAATCAAATCAAACAAAAAATTGAAATAACTAAATAAACTAACTAAACTAAACTAACTTATCATTCTCTAACCCTAAACTTTAAAGTAAACTAAATTTAAAGTAAACTAAACTAAAACAAAGGATTAAACTAACCCTAAAATTTATCTACTAACCAACTAAACTAACTTATAATTTAAAGTAAACTATAAAAAAAAACCCTAAACAGCTATATGTACTAACTTACTAATCTGATCAACTAACCACAAACAATTAAAACCTACTAACTTACTAAACCAAAACAACAAAATTAAACCAACCGTTAATTAAACCAAACTAAACTAACTAATCTAATGTAACCAATTAAACTAACTACCATAAAAAACTTACCAATCTAAATAAATAAACACGACCGTAAACAAAACTAACTAACTAAACTAAAGTTAACTAACTAACCAAACTAAACAAACCAATCAATCTAACTAAACTATTCGATAGATAATAAACAAAAATAATTTAAACTAACTAATCTAATAAGCTAACGTATCTAACCAAACTAACTAACATTAAAAAACTTACTAAAGTAAACCAACAAAACTAACAACCTATTTAACTAACTAAATTACTATTTAAACCAATAAATACATCAAAATAAATTTACAACCTGAGAGAGAGAGAGAGAGAGAGAGAGAGAGAGAGATCACCGACCTGAATATTGGCTAGACAACCAATCCTCACAAACAAACTGCACCAAATAAACCAAAATGCCAATAAATTAAACCATACCAAGCAAACTAACCTCTCTCTCTCTCTCTCTCTCTCTCTCTCTCTCTCTCTCTCTCTCTCTCTCTCTCTCTCACACACACACACACACACACACACACAACACATATATAAACTAAAACAAAACAAAAAACTAACCCCAAACTGTATCCATATATAACGCACAATGTAACGTAACTAACACACAATCTAAAGTAACTAAGCAACTAATCTAAGGTAAAACCTACTAACTAACTAACCCATAATACATTTTAAAAAAAAAAAACTAACTAACTAACCCTAACTATATTCATATATAACACACAATCTAAAGTAACTAACTAACTAACCCATAACACATATAAACTAAAATAAAAAAACAAACTAAAGTAACTAACACACAATGTAAAGCAACTACTAACTTATTATTTAACTTATCTAATCAACTAACTAAATAAACTAACTAAACTAAATAACCAAACAATCCAAACTATTTAAATAACTAAATAAAATAACTAAATAAATTAAAGAACTAACTAAATAAACTAACTAAACTAAATAAACAACCAAAACTAACCACAAACTAACTAAACTAAACTCTCTCTCTCTCTCTCTCTCTAAAGTAACTAACACACAATCTAAAGTAACTAAGCAACTAATCTAAGGTAAAACCTACTAACTAATGAACTAACTAACTAACCCATAACACACATATAAACTAAAATAAAAAAACAAACTAAAACAAATAAACACACACAATCTAAAGTAACTAAGCAACTTACTATTTAACTTATCTAAACTAACTTACTATTTAACTTATCTAATCAACTAGCTAAATAAAATAAACTAATCAACTAACTAAATAAACTTATCTAATCACACATAATCTAAAGTAACTAAACAACTTACTAATTAACTTATCTAAACTAACTTACTATTTAACTTATCTAATCAACTAACTAAATAAACTAACTAAACTAACTTACTATTTAACTTATCTAATCAACTAACTAAATAAACTAAACTAATCAACTAACTAATTTATCTAATCACGTTCTAGAGAGAGAGAGAGAGAGAGAGAGAGAGAGAGAGAGAGAGAGAGAGAGAGAGAGAGAGAGAGAGAGAGAGAGAGAGAGAGAGAGAGAGAGAGAGAGAGAGAGAGAGAGAGAGAGAGAGAGAGAGAGAGAGAGAGAGGTCAGGAAACTTCAGTGCAAGATTGACTGCTCTGGCTTTTGCGTACTGTAGAGCTTCCGACCTAAGAGGTGCAGAAAAGCCTTTTTCTTGAAATAGAACCTCTAAAGAAGAAGATACACTGCCTCTGACGGCTTTTTCCTTGGATCAAGGAATATGAAATGTCTCTCTCTCTCTCTCTCACATTCTGCCATGTGAGAGAGAGAGAGAGAGAGAGAGAGAGAGAGAGAGAGAGAGAGAGAGAGAGAGAGAGAGAGAGAGAGAGAGAGAGAGAGAGAGAGAGAGAGATCCAACCAGAGTTTTTCAGGGAGAAGGCTCATTCTTAAAAAATAATTCTTAAAAAATAAGCATGGTTCTTACTGACATTTGATGTTCTTAAAAAATAAGATTGGTTCTCTCTCTCTCATAATATGCTTCTCTTGCTCTCTCTCTCATATTCTGCCAAGAGAGAGAGAGAGAGAGAGAGAGAGAGAGAGAGAGAGAGAGAGAGACGTCTGTCTGTGTGTGTGTCTCTCTCTTTGACATTCTGCCGTGAGAGAGAGAGAGAAGCATAATAATAAGCGTATTATTACGCTTCTCTCTCTCAGACGTTCTACCGACGTCTCTCTCTCTCTCTCGCTCGGCAAAATGCTAGAGAGAGAGAGAGAGAGAGAGAGAGAGAGAGAGAGAGAGAGAGAGAGAGAGAGAGAGAGAGAGAGAGAGAGAGAGAGAGAACAGAAAAATGCCCAGAGAAAGAGAGAGAGTGAGAGAGATAGGAGTGGCCTGCTGGCTGCTGCCTGCCTCCTTGCTGCCTACCTCCTCCTGTCTACTGCCCGTGAGAGTGAGAGTGAGAGTGAGAGGAGAAGAGAAGGTGGTGGAAGGAGACCACATTTCCTTCTTTCTGCCCCCAATCATGTGACATAAATGGTCACTTTGGTTTGGTTTGAGAGCTAGGTTCGGGAGCACTATGGTGCTTCGAAACTTTCCCGAAACTTGTAGTATAGATAATAATGTAATATAGATGTATATAAAGAGAAAAATAAATAACCACGCATGAATGTACTCAAACAGATCACCTAATCTACACCCCGTGGTATTGCCATATCTATGATACACACTCTATTTGCATGCATTTGCATAGGGCCTTCTTATATTGTAAGTCAAACTACCTTAGGACTTTCTATCTAACTTTAATAGACATATCTTCATACTTGTAGGCAGCACCTTTTAATGTGTCTTCATAAGAACCTTCTTATATGCAAGGACATTCAAGGGTTTTTCTTTTTGCACAAATATACAATGATATTTCACATGCCTACAAACATTCAAGGATATTTCTTTCTACACACATATATATCAAGGTTTTGCACATGTTTCATATGCCTCTTTTTACTTTTTAGAGATTGCATCTTCTCTTGCCAAATATGTATGGCATCATGTATTAGTTAGAGTAGTTATGGCTAACATCCTAAAATACCTCCTATATCATATACCCTTATATTGTTGGGCACGTCAAGAGAACCGCATGGAGGCAATACAAAATACACATCCCACTAAGACTATGCTATTCAATTACTACCTTTAAAGTAATGATTATTTGCAACCTCCAATCTGTTAGATATGATCAATGCCCCCACCCTCATTAGGTGCTACCAATGATCCATGGTGCTCAAAGTTGTAAGGCCCCCATTATGAGGAGAAGCCAAATGTGAGCCCGGACATTGGTTGAGTCCTGACTTGTATATCAGATGAGGTCTATGTGACCGGATGGCAAAAAGGTGACTGTTGTGGGTCTAATCTTTGGGTTAGACGGAGTGGTTAAGCTGGTAGCAACTCGAGGCACATTGCATTGAGTTGCGTGGTAAGGGAGTTAAAAGGGGCCCCTATTGTGGGGTCCGGGGGCCGCGGAAGCGGCCCCCCTGGCGGGGGTCCGGGGGCAGCGCCCCCGGCCCGATGGTAAAGGGAATATTCCCTGGAATATTCCTTGGCCGACTAGTGGAGGCTCATATGGTAGGTCGGTCAGCAGGCCGACCTAACGACCTTCGCGGGCTATAAAAGCTAAACCCCTTCGCGGCCATCATTCACTTATCTTTCACCCAGTCAGAGTTGTTGTTCCAGCTAGCCTTAAGCTCTTCGCCTATCTTCTGTCTAGATCGCCATCTAAGCTTCACTCAGTGGAAGCGCACGGGTGGACAGAGCCATCTTTGTATCAGTTGTTTGGAGTTAAAGAATTTTACTGATTCTCCTCTTATCTGTTGTGTACTCTCTATCTCTTTCTCAGATTCTGTTCGCTGCGCCGTGTAATATTTTACATGGTATCAGAGCCCAGGGGGCTCTAGAGATCGGAGAGCGTGCAAGAGGCAAAGGCTTCAACAGCAAAGAGAAACGATGTCGACTCCGGGAAGCAGTTCTGGCGCATCAGGAAGCGGTGCAGGAGGTGGTGCTGCTGTACCGGCTATTCAAACACTGAGGATTCGTCCACCAACCTTCAGCGAAGGCAAGTTAGATGGTACAAACTACACCTTGTGGAAGTTCAAAATTACAACTATCCTTGATTCTTATGAGCTTCTGGAGACTGTGCTGGGGACTGACGCAGAACCACAGCCTACCCCCGACCCATCAAATCCTAGTGTGATGATTCCTCCGAATGCAGATCTTCTACGAGCTTGGAAACGAAGGAATGCAGATGCATTGTGTGCCTTAGTTACAAGCTGTTCTGACAGTGTTTTGACTCTGATTCAGCATACAACCAAAGCGTCAGAGGCTTGGAATGTACTAAGGAGTCAGTATGAAACACGAAACCAAACAAGGATTCAAAACTTGGAGAATCAACTAGCAGCGGAGAAGTTTGCTGAAGGAGAGACGGTTGAAGCATTCATCACTCGGATTAAGAATCTGCGCGACCAGATGGCTGGCGCTGGGATACAAAAGACTAGCGAAGAGCTAGCTCGGAGGTGTCTTCGGATTTGTCCACAAAAGTTTGATGGACTAGTAACTGCCCTTAATACTCAGGTGAGACCTCAAGCTTTGACTTTTGAGGAGTTTTGTGCATTATTAATGGAGGAGGAGTTGAGGCTGAAAGCCCGAGAAGGAAGCAACAATGGAGATGCTGCATTCTCTGCCAATGCAAAAGGCAAAGGTGTTTCCTCCACCAAAAATGATGGTGACAAAAAGAAAAAGGGCGGCAAGAAGAAGTTTCAAGGAGAGTGCTTCTACTGTAAGAAGAAAGGACATGCAATTGCAGATTGTCGTGTCAAGAAGGCAGATGAAAAGAATGGTACCCTTAAAACTAAAGGGAAAGAGACAGCCAATACGGCTGAAGCAGAGTTGGAATTATTCATGGCGACCGTTGAGGAAGTGTGCTCCTCGGCGCAAGAAGAATCTACCACTGACTCTTGGGTGTTGGATAGTGGGGCCTCCCGTCACATGACCAACAAGAAAGGTCTATACAGTTCTATGCAGCCTCTACAAGAATCCATCACTGTGACGGTTGGAAATGATGCTAAATGCCCTGCTGCGGGCACAGGTACTATTTCTTTTGTTGCTGCAAAAGGTGAAGTCAAAAAGCTTTCAAATGTGTTGTATGTTCCCGAAATCAGGAGAAATCTCTTATCAGTTGCTGCCATAACTGATCTTGGTCATGAAGTGAGGTTCAAGAAGACAGGTGCAGAAATTATTGATAGTGCTGGCACAATTGTTGGCAAAGGAGAAAGAAGGAACAACCTGTATGAGCTAAGTGCTCTTACAGCCACCGCTGGAGTGGGCACAAGTAAGCTTTGGCATGAAAGGTTTGGACACATCGGATTTGCAGTATTGAAGGAGATGCAAAAGCAAGGTATGGTTGCTCACCTACCTACAATAACTGAATTGAAGGAACCATGTGAAGCTTGTATGATGGGCAAGCAACAGAGAAAGGCATTTCCACAAGAAAGCAAGAATAGAGCACATGCTCCTCTAGAGTTGGTGCATGCTGACTTGTGTGGTAAGATGCCTACACAGGCCTTGGGGGGATCTTCTTATTTTATGTTGATTGTCGACGACTACAGTAGGAAGATGTGGGTGTACTTCCTTCGTGATAAGGCTCAAGCTTTTGGTAAGTTTAAAGAATGGCTAATACTTGTTGAGAATGAAACAGGGAAAAGTGTGAAGAAATTTAGAACAGATGGTGGTGGTGAGTTCAACTCAAAGGAGTTTGAAGGCTTTTGCAAGAGCAAAGGGATCAAGCGTCAATTGACGACGCCTCACACACCTCAGCAGAATGGTGTTGTGGAACGCAGGAATCGTACCATTGTGGAGATGGCAAGATGCATGCTAAAGGGCAAGGGATTGCCTAACCATTTTTGGGCTGAAGCTGTTAATACTGCAGTCTACATTCTAAATCGGAGCTACACAAAGGCTCTCAAGGGAAAAACACCTCATGAGGCTTACACTGGTAAGAAACCATCTGTTTCACATTTCAGAATTTTTGGATGTGAATGTTATGCACATGTTCCAGATGAGAAGAGAAACAAGTTACAACCAAAAAGCAGAAAATGTATCTTCTTGGGTTATAGTGATGAGCAGAAGGCTTACAAGTTATATGACCAAGAGGCAAAGAAGATCATCGCGAGCCGTGATGTGGTGTTCAAGGAGGAGCCGCATACAGTGGAGGAGGAGAAGGCAAGGTCTTCCACTTTATCATCAAGCGAAGAAGTAGTCCACTATGAACCTGTCCCGAGAGCTATCCCTATCCTTAAGGAGGAGGAAGCATCATCTTCAGATGATGAGGAAATAGTTCACCAACCTGACATCACCCCACCGGAAAAGCCATTGCCGCGCTGGGTGAAGCAGCTCTATGACCACAATAATCCTATGCCTGCATCTGTTGAGGAGAAGGCAGACGGACCAAGGAGGTCTCAGAGAATAGAGGAGCAAAGGAGGGCTTCTGCTCACATAGTCAACATGGCCTTGATGGTTGAGATTATGAGACAAGTAAAGGAGCCAACTGACTTAGAAGAAGCACTTGCAGATCCATCATGGAAGGCTGCTATGCAGGCGGAGTATGACAGCATAATGAAGAATGACACTTGGGAGCTAGTGGATCGGCCAGCAAAGCGGAAGATTATTGGCACCAAGTGGATCTGGAAGGTAAAGTACAAGGCTGATGGTACCTTAGAAAAGTACAAAGCTAGACTGGTTGCCCAAGGATTTTCACAAGTTGAAGGGTTTGATTTTCAAGAGTCATTTGCCCCAACTGCCAGAATGACCACTATTCGCACGGTACTTGCAGTGGCTGCCCACAAGAAGTGGCCAGTGTACCAAATGGATGTTAAGTCAGCGTTCTTAAATGGTGACCTCAAGGAGGAGGTGTACGTGGCTCAGCCACCAGGGTTTGAGGCCCCCCATTCTGAGAACAAAGTGTGTAAACTGAAGAAGGCATTGTATGGGCTGAAACAAGCCCCCAGAGCATGGTACCAGCGGATAGATAGGTTCTTTTTAAACCTAAACTTCAACAGATGTGCCTCAGATGCTAACTTGTATGTTTACAGGGATGGTAAAAAGTCTGTAGTGATTGTCCTATATGTGGACGACCTTCTTATTACAGGTGACTATGAAGATATGATCAACCAAACTCGAAAGGCTTTGAGTTCTGAGTTTGAAATGACAGACTTGGGCTTGCTGCACTATTGTTTGGGGATTGAAGTCTGGCAAGAGCCAGGAAAGATCTTCATCTCTCAGAAGAAGTATGCATGGGAGATCTTGAAGGCATTTGGCATGACCGAGTGCAAGGAGATAGCTACACCTATGGAGGTGAATGCAAAGTTATCCGTCGAGGATACATCAGCATTAGCAGACATTGGGAGGTATAGGAGGTTGGTCGGCAGTCTGATCTACTTGTGTAACACCAGACCAGATATCAGTTTTGCTGTTGGTGTTTTGAGCAGGTTCTCAAACAAACCTCATGAGAGTCATTGGAAGGCTGGGATGCGGGTGCTCAGATACTTGAAGAAAACTCTTGACTATGGTATCACATACAGTTTCGGAACTTCTCTTGTGGGGAACTGTGACTCAGATTGGGCAGGAGACATTGATTCCAGGAAGTCAGTTTCTGGTTATTGTTTCTCTTTGGGTTCAGGAATTTTCTCTTGGATTAGTAAGAAGCAACCAACAGTGGCATTGTCTTCTACCGAAGCAGAGTACAAGGCAGCTTGTTTTGCTGCATGTGAGGCCGTATGGTTGAGAAGGATTCTATGGCATATGGGAGTGCAGGATGAAGAACCAACTGTGCTGAGATGTGACAATCAGAGTTGCATCGCCATTGCCAAAAATCCAGTGTTTCATGCACGCACCAAACATATAGAGATCCAGTATCACTATGTGCGTGATTTGATGGAGGATGGGATAGTGGAACTGGTCTACTGTCCAACAGAGGAGAATGGAGCAGATATCTTCACCAAAGCACTTACGAAGGATCTGCTTCAAGTTCATCTTCAGAGACTCGGCATTGGGCCGAGGAGATAGTTCACCTATGGGTGGACATTGAGGGGGGGTGTTAGATATGATCAATGCCCCCACCCTCATTAGGTGCTACCAATGATCCATGGTGCTCAAAGTTGTAAGGCCCCCATTATGAGGAGAAGCCAAATGTGAGCCCGGACATTGGTTGAGTCCTGACTTGTATATCAGATGAGGTCTATGTGACCGGATGGCAAAAAGGTGACTGTTGTGGGTCTAATCTTTGGGTTAGACGGAGTGGTTAAGCTGGTAGCAACTCGAGGCACATTGCATTGAGTTGCGTGGTAAGGGAGTTAAAAGGGGCCCCTATTGTGGGGTCCGGGGGCAGCGCCCCCGGCCCGATGGTAAAGGGAATATTCCCTGGAATATTCCTTGGCCGACTAGTGGAGGCTCATATGGTAGGTCGGTCAGCAGGCCGACCTAACGACCTTCGCGGGCTATAAAAGCTAAACCCCTTCGCGGCCATCATTCACTTATCTTTCACCCAGTCAGAGTTGTTGTTCCAGCTAGCCTTAAGCTCTTCGCCTATCTTCTGTCTAGATCGCCATCTAAGCTTCACTCAGTGGAAGCGCACGGGTGGACAGAGCCATCTTTGTATCAGTTGTTTGGAGTTAAAGAATTTTACTGATTCTCCTCTTATCTGTTGTGTACTCTCTATCTCTTTCTCAGATTCTGTTCGCTGCGCCGTGTAATATTTTACACAATCATCTTTGCAAAGAGTAGTAAAGTAATGATGAGAAGGTAGTTTTTGATCCATCATGCACGGTCTAGCAAGAGAGGTTGTATCGTCATCAATACAACTAAAAGTGTACCTCACACAAACATGAATTTGTGACCCTATTTGGATCGTAAAATTATGTGTGATATAATAATCTAGTTACAATGGTATTATGTATTCGGCACAACCCTACTAGTTATCTATTCGGCACAACCCCACTACTAATAATAATCTCATAAGTTTGACAAATGATGGCATTCAACATATGGTATCGATATTGTAGACCTTGTCCTTGTTATTGGCCAATGGTATCACTCTACGATCTCCTAGTTTTGCTCATGTGCTGAAGGAGATATAATTATATTAGTTGAAAGAAGATTAGCAATCTTGCCAGATCTATACGAGCCTTTGGAAGCATGGCGGGACTGAAAACTTCAACTTGATTATGCTCAACTGGCTTCATTATCTCTGTACTCTTAAGGTTCATCATTTATACACTAATATATTGCGTGCTTATCCAAACAACCAGGCGACCTATCATCGGACCTTGCATGTGTTGATTTACTTCTTCCTATTAATGCATATTGGACTTGTGTGTAGTGAGCCATAACCATCTTTGCCAATCCAACCATCAGCAAGGTCCACAGATTCAGGATTGTTGGTTCTCACCATGGTCTAAAAGGAGTAGATTATAAGGTTTAAGATCACATACTCAATTTTCACATCACATTTCCTACTCAATTTGCTAATACAACATCATCGACCTTCGATGCTTGAAAATGGTGGGTGTGCTTGGAATTTATATAAGATAGCTCTACTACAAGCTTGGTCACACAGGACTATGAATTTATTACTTTTTTCTTTGCTTGATAAGCTTTGATTAGTGGTATATTACTTGCCTCGGGTAGAATCATTTGATGATAGTTATCTTAGTTGCATTAAATGGTGTAAACATGCTTCATGTGTAGTGTAATTTAGTACATTATCTTGTTTAACTATATCAATATAAGTATATACAAATTATTCCTTGCCTCACAATATCATGTTGTGGGATGTCATTTATGACTTGTTTGACACTTTGAGTTAAAGAATGTAGTGTAAGATTGTTAAAAGTGATTAGCATTGGATTGCATAGATTCTTGTTCTCCAAGTAACTCTTATCATCGTCTAGGGTTTAACGGTCTTGTTACTTTGTGCTTCAGTAATAATTACTATCCAAAGATTACCACTAATTTGGTGACAATTGTTTGTGGCTAGGAGTTCAACTGTAGTACTCATACATTAGTATCATTATATACCTTGGCCTACATTTTTTATGGTTAGAAGTTCATCCATAGTACTCATATATCTTTCATTTCACTAATGTTAGTATCATTGTATACATTGATCTAGTATATTCATATCCAGTGATTAACATACATGGCTAATAAGTGACTCTTGTCTAGTGTGAAATAAGTAGTTCTACACAATGATTTCTATAACTCTAGGTAATATCTTTCTAATTTCAGATACTGTAGGAGTCTTAAGTGTTGTTTTGTGACATGACTTGGATATTTAGTAGGGAGGAAATGTTTTTTGAAAATTGTTAAGACTATGATATTTTTGATATAGAATGTTCTTTCTAGAAAAACTAACGGAATTTCTTTCGTGAAAATGGTCTCAAATGTAGTATAAGTACCCTAAACACTAATCTATAGTGGTTTTTCAAGTTGTAAGGTACTGAGACATCTTTCCCACATGGGACTTCTAAATTCTATTTGATAGTTGTTCATGTACTTCCCTAATGGTTTGGGAGGTTGAGCATCTTTATGGACCTAGCAATTAGCCTTGTTGTCTTAATTATCGACCTTTAAGATTTAGAGGAAGTATTAACATCTAGCATATAAGTAATGGAAGGTGCGTTGATGGTTTAATGCATCAAATTTTTGTTTTAGTACTAGTAAAGGAGCATGGTATAAATTCTACAATACGATTTAGATGTTTTGGTTCCTTAACGTTCCATGTTCCATAGCAAAATTGATATATGTCCTTAGGGTTGTTTTTTTCTAGTGTCCTTGTAGGTGTGACCCGGATGATAACCGAGTCCTGCATTGACACTTGCAATATGCATTAGATGGTAAGGTTCTTCCCTTCATCTTTTGTATGGATGTAGGTAACAATTGGAAGCTTAACCTACTAAGGCATGGAAAGACTACTCCCAATGACTACTTTCGACAAAATCAACTTTCTTTTCTCCCCCTATATTGTCCTTTTCAAGGGATATCAGATATGCATACATGCTCTAATGTTGAAATGTACTCTTTTATTTCAAAGATTTTTTTCCAAATGATGTAAAATCTAATTCTAAATTTCTAAATAATTAGTTATTTTAATTTACATAATTTATTAATTTTTAAATAATTCTATATGTTTCAACTTTTTAAAGGGAATATTGATATCACACACACACACACACACACACACTCTCTCTCTCTCTCTCTCTCTCTCTCTCCCTTTTTTCTCTCTTCTTTTTGTGACCGTCTCTCTCTCTCTCTCTCTCTGTCTCTTTTACCTCTCCTCTCTTTGCAACTTCTCTCTCTATAGTTTTACACCTCTCTCTCTTCTCTCTTTGCCCACACACACACACACACACTCTCTCTCTCTCTCTCATTTTGTATTTTCAATCCCTCACCTTTTTCCTTTGTATTTTTCAATTCTCTCTCCTATCACACACACACACACACACACACACACACTCTCTCTCTCTCTCTCTCTCTCTCTCTCTCTCTCTCTCTCTCTCTCTCTCTTCTTCTTCTTCTTCTCTTCATCCCATCCTCTTTCCCCTCTCTCACTATCTCTCTCCCCTCCACACACACACACACACACACACACACACACACACACACACACACACACACACACACACACACACACACACACACACACACACACACACACACACACTTCTTCTCTTCATCCCATCCTCTTCCCCCTCTCTCACTATCTCTCTCCCCTCCTCAGACACATAAATATGTCCATTCAAGGTAGTGATGAAACCCTACATATTGGAGTCTCAGTGGAATCATGGGTGTATGTGCATTGTGCCAAATCTATCTTGATGCACATCATGATCATTTGCACATATTGAGATTTGTCTCCATCATACTACAATAGATGAAGAAAGTGGGGATGTAGCAAATGTGGAGGTAGCTACATTATTGTTGAATCCTTCATGTTAGGACATGTGAATATGTCCTATCATGCCAAAAAGGATATATGTTTCGATTTATAATAGTATATGAAGTTAAGGCCCCATTGCCATGTAGATCCATCTCATCAAAATTCCAAAGGGAAGTAGCTCATGTGTCCCTAGTGTCTCTCTCTTCAATTTGAAATAATAAATTGAAATATTTACAAAACTCTCTCTCTCTCTCTCTCTCTCTCTCTCTCTCTCTCTCTCCCCGAAGTTGCGTTATATATCCATCTAATCATTGTTTCCACCATTGTCACCTTGTTTACTTGGCCTTCATTGCCACCACCACACTATTTGCCTAGTTTTCAGCTCACTATCAATACACCACGTTGTCGGAGGGGTTTTTGTCGAAAGGTTGAATCCACTGAGGATCAGAGGTAGAAGGAAGTAGAGATAGGAGATGGAAGAGAAGATAAAGAATACACAAGAAGTAAACACGATAAAGACAAAGCACAATGAATTGAATCAATATGTATTGAAAGAACCTAGAATCCTTGCACTACTCAGAAGCAATCTCCATGCATTAGATCTCCCGGAGCTTCTTTGTAGAACAAAACGTGCATCCAAATTACAGCTCCTTCTCTGCTACTCGAAACCCAAATCTGATGGGTCCGTTGGCTCCGAAAGGGGGGTAAAACCTCAGGACATCTGCACATAGATCTCCAAGATCACTCCTTCTTCCTCTTTCAGTTCTCAAACTATAGTTTTCAGCCTGTTTACAGTGATCACGACGCACGCGATTTCACTAGTCTGTCTTTTTTATGAAAATCCCATAATTGGCTGAAAAAGCAACTTGCTTTTTGCATGCCATCCTAATCTAGAAGCTTTTCTAACTTTTTTGGATTTTTATGATAAATAATATAAAAAAAGCTAAACTGATAAAAAAATCTAGTATTTTTGGATAATCCATGCAACTCACACTAGTACTAATGACTCAAATCACATTGACTCTCTTAGACTAGATCAATAAAGAAGTTGGATGATGATGCATTCCATGCTTTTCACACTATTCCGCATAGCATAATGACATCCACCCTCTCTGAACTTGCACATCCTCCGGTATGTGCCAAAATCCTAGTTGTCACTGGATTCTGAGTCCTCCTCATCCTGTGTAACCATATTGTTTCCTTCTTCATCTTCCATATCTTCATGGCTAGCCCTTGTGTTATGGCCACCATTTTCTTCCAATTCTAGCAACTCATTGGCAGTAGATTCCCATCTCTTGAATAATTTGATTCTTTTCCCTGCTACTGGAAGTTTTATAGTTGTCCCATCTAGTTCATTTAATGCATAAATAGCATTATCAAATACTTGTCTTACCACATAGGGTCCAAACCATCTTTTGGAAACTTTACGCATGACACTATGCTGGTTGTCTAAACTGCTATCATAAACCAATACCCAATCCCCACCTTGTATGGTTCTTGGTCTCAGTCTATGTCTTTTGTCAAACAGTTTCTTGTTCTGTATCCTTGATGCCCTTAATTTTGCAACTGTTGCCTCTATGTCTTCTGACTTTCTTTCCAACTGTCTAATGCGCAAGGACAACAACTCCTCTTGATCCAACTCCTCTTCCCAAGGTGACTGTCATCTCTTCTATCGGCATGATAGGTTTTTGAGGATACATCAATTCTGCAAGCATATATCCTGTAACAGCACTATGAGTTGTTCTATCAGCCCACAAAGCATAAGGGAGCAATCGTGGCCACTCTTTTACCTTCTCTCCACATGCTATTGCCAATGCCTTCACAATAGGTGGATGACCTAGACTTTCACTTTTGCCATTTCCTTCAGGGTTATAGGCTAAAGTTAAAGCAAGCTTTATCCCCAACCACGCAAAGAAATCATGAGCTTCATTTGCATCCAACTCACCTCTATCTACTGTAATTTTGCCCACACAACCATACCTACAAAAGATCTCTTCTAAGAGAAAAGTACACATAGCATTTGTTGTCTTTATACGTAATGTCAAGAATCGCGTGGTGGGGGGACTTGCTCAAGATGCTGCGCCAAACACACACAAAATGCACAAGGAGAAGCTCACTCAAGAGACAAGAAGAGAGATGGAGGCCAAAACGTTTTTTTGCTGATTTCTTCTTCTTCCACACTCTTTACAATGTACACAAAGTATAGATAAGATACAACATAAAAGGAAAGGGGCCTACTAAGTCAAACAATGCATAACCGACTACACTAGTCGACTGGCGCTATAAATATGCCAGCTGTAAATAGGTGTAACAACCTGAATATAATAAGTAACGAGTCAATGACCATGTGAGAGTCATAATGACCACTGACGTGCTAAGTGTAGACATGTGGACCCATCTAACCAGGAGGTCCATCATCAATGTCCGCATGTGTTGAGCTTGTCATCTCAACACTCCCCCTCAAGCTCAACTGCATCTCCGCAACTCCAAGTAAGCTTCGAAACTTTTGAAGCTTTTCTGTACCCAATGCCTTTGTGAAGATGTAAGCTATCTGATCCTGTGTGCTGACATACACCAAGTCAATCTCACCTGCTAGTACCTTCTCTCTCACAAAGTGGTAGTGTACCTCAATATGTTTTGTCCTGGCATGGAACACAGGGTTCCTAGCCAACTGTATACTGCTCATGTTGTCACAATAAATGACAACTGGACCTTCCACCTGCACATCCAATTCAACCAATAACTTTTGCAGCCATACTTCCTCACATGCTGCAACAGCAGCACCTCTATACTTAGCCTCTATACTCGACAAAGCAACTGTAGATTGCTTTTTGATGCTCCAAGCAACTGCTGCACTACCAAGAGAGAACATGTATCCGCTGGTAGATCTTCTATCATACATACTACCATCCCAATCTGCATCTGTGTATCCAAACACCTGTACATCTATACCTACCTCATAGAAAAGTCCATAATGTAATGTGGACTTCACATATCTCAATATGCGTCTGACTGCATCCAAGTGTGGCTTTCTAGGTACTTGCATAAATTGACTCACAAGACCAATAGCGTAGCTCAAGTCTGGCCTTGTAATGGTTATGTAGATCAAACTCCCCACTATCCTCCTGAACATAGTAGGGTCTTCTATCTGATCCCCAACATCAACACTCAACTTTACATTCTGCTCCAACGGAACTGAAAGTGGTTTGCATGCTGTCATACCATACTTGGACAACATATCCAAGCCATACTATCTTTGGGACAGTCATATACCATCATCACATTTGATCACCTCAATGCCAAGGAAGTACCTTAGCTCACCTAAATCCTTCATCTCAAACTTCTTCAGAAAATCCTTGACTTCAGCCATCCCACTATCACTATCACCTGTAATAATCAAGTCATCCACATAAATGACTATGATGACCAAACCTACATCTCCCTTTCACACATAAAGTGAGTGATCAGCATCAGAAACATAAAAACCAATATTGACAAGATACTCTCTGATCTTGTCAGACCATGCTCTAGGTGCTTGCTTGAGCCCATAGAGTGCCTTCTTCAACCTGCACACATACGTGGGATGCTCTAAATCTTCATAACGTGCTGTTTGATCTATATACACTTCTTCCTGCAAATCACCATGCAAGAAGGCATTCTTCACATCCATTTGTTGCAACCTCCAACCTTTGACTGCTGCCAAAGCAATCACACATCTGACAGTTGCCATCCTAGCAACTGGACTGAAGGTTTCATCATAATCTATGCCATATGTCTGGGCATAGCCTTTTGTGTACCACTGGATCACTCAATGGAGTCTGGGCATAGCCTTTTGCCACTGGAGTCTCCATCAAGAACTGCATCAATGCCTTCTGACACTTTACTTTTTCCTTTGTCTTTACCTGTAGTGCTACTAGATGCACCTGAAGATGTAGAGCTACTCCTTAGTCTCCCAGACCAAGGACTACCAGATGATGTCTCTGGTCCACTAAGAGTCCATGATTCTTACTTTTCAGCCTACACATGAGTGTCATGATCATCATCATCATCTAATGCATCACCACTAGATGCATACCAACTGCTCATTTCATCAAAGATGACATCCTTGCTCAATCTGAACTTACATGTGACAGGGTTATAACAACGATACCCTTTCTGCTCTAAAGAGTATCCAATAAAGACACACTTTTCAGCCTTTGGATCCAGTTTCTTCCGCAACTCATCTGGCACATGAACATACGCAATGCAGCCAAACACTTTCAAGCGTGAAACATCAGGCTTCTTATCTGTAAAACATTCTTCGGGGGTCATACTATGAACTGCAGCTGTGGGAGTTCTGTTCATAATATAAATAGCAGTATGAACAGCCTCAGACCAAAAATGCTTAGGCATATTCTTTTCAGCCATCAAGGCGGGTGTAACTTCTGCAATATGCCTGTTTTTCCTTTTTGCAACCCCATTTTGCTGTGGGGTATACTTGTATGTAAACTGTCTCTTTATCCCATGAGACCTCAGAAAATCATTGAACTCATTCGAGAGGTACTCTCCCCCTCCATCTGACCTCAAGCACTTTACTTTCAAGCCTGTTTCTCTTTCAACTGCAGCCTTGAAAGTTCTAAAGTGCTCAAACGCTTCACTCTTTTCCTTCATAAAATATACCCATAGCTTTCTAGAACAATCATAAATGAATGTGATAAAGTATGAACTGCCTCCAAGAGATACATTTTGTGTAGGCCCCCAAATGTTTGTATGCACAACATCAAGGATATTTCTGCTTACATCTCTATCATGTGAAAATGGTTGTCTTGCATGCTTACCAAACTGACATGCTTCGCATACCTTATGAAATTCTGCAACTCTAAATGTAGGCAACCCTGTAACCAACCTTTTGGACTGCATTAATTTCAGCCTTTGTACATTTGCATGTCCAATGCATTTGTGCCAAATTTCAATATCTGCAACAACACCTTTTCCTTTAGCATACATAGCAGCATTCATAGAAGGAATTCCAGCATCTAGAGTAAACATACGTCCAACTCTACTTCCCTTTGCTATCAACCTACACTTGTCATTGAAGTCTTCTACAAAGCAGCCCTTTGCATTAAATCTGACTTGCAGCCCTTGCTCTACCATTTGACCGACTGACACCAAGTTCTTTGTAATAGATGGCACATGTAATACATCTGAAAGACTCTTTGTCTTACCATCATGCAAGGATAAGGGAACTTTTCCAATGTGTGAAATTGGGTGGCATGAGTCATCACCCGTCTGCACATAATCCGCATTCTGCAAATCCTGCATCTCTCTAAACCATTCTGCATGGATGGTTATATGATTGGATGCACCTAAATCAACATACCAAACATCTTCATGTGTTCCCTTTCCTGTAACATCATTCAACATATGCTGTATAACAAACAAACGTTCATTTTTGTCTTCATTCTGTCGTGAAGACGATGCATAGTTTCCTTGCTACAACTTACCACTCCGAATATCATCTTTCTTAGCATAACATTGGGCTGCAATATGACCTATTTTGCCACAGTAGTGACACACAATACCAGAGTTGTTAGAACCTCTGTTCTGCCATCCACCTCTTCCCCTAAAGCTCCCCCTGCCTCTAAAGTTACCACGACCTTCTGAAACCTGCATATCACCAAATTGCTGATTCAATCTGTTTTGCTGGTTGTCACTACCATGTCCTATACCACGGCCTCTTGAAGAGAACCTGCCACGTCCCCTTCCTGAACTGGAGTAGAAAGCTTGGACCTGTTTACCACCTTTTTTCGATGTCTCACTCTGCATCTTGATCTCTTCAGTGATCATAAGGGAGACCAACTCATCGAAATCTGGAAATGGCTTTCTGACATATACGGAAGTTACAAAAGACTTCCAAGCCTTTTCATTGTTAAGTCCACCCAAGGTAGACGACACCAAATTATCATCATTGGGCATTGCATCAATCGCTGCCAATGCATCTGCAATGTTTCTTACCTTCAGTGCATACTCATTGATAGACATCTTTCATTTCTTTAATGTATTCAACTCTTGCTTGAGTTGAATCTTTTGTGCCTTTATATTTATAGAAAACATACTTTCAAGTATGGTCCATGCTGCATATGAATTCTTTGTATTTATGATATGTCCCAGCATATTATTGTCAATTACTGCTGACAGCCAATACATGACCTTCTTGTCTTTTTCATTCCATTCCTTCCGTGCCTTTGTCTCTTTTGCCATTGGAGGATCACTCACCTTCGGCTCCTTTTCTTCACCTGAAACAAACTCGTAGAGGCCTTGTCCAATAAGGAAGTTCGTGACATGGAACTTCCATGAAGGGTAGTTGTTCTTGTCGAGCTTCTCAATGATGGGGCTTCCACTGTTCTCTGCCATTATCACAAAATTAATACCAACAGCAAGCAAATCTTCTGCAACCCTCGACCTATAGTGCACAACAATACAACAGAAAGCCTTTTTCATTGTCTGCTCAACAATACATGCAATCTGCAACCTGTTTGTGGATAAACCTTGTGTTTACTCACTGGTAAATACCTTTGAACTTACAGATATGAAATCTGTAACCTGCGCACCCACTTTCGTCAATATAGTCAAAGTCACAGTGTACCCTGAAACTGCTGTCCGCAACCTTGCGGCTCTAAAACGGGCCCTGAAACGGCCTCAAATGCCCAAAATAACTGTGGAAGGCCCTAAAGCGCCTATCTGCAGAATACATATCGCTCTTCATGCACACCAAATCTCACTGCAATCTGAGATTTTTGCTCTGCCCTGCTTTCGGTGCCTCCACAGGCACTATCCAAGAGAAAGAGTGGAAGGATGGGAGAGCTTCTTACCTGTGGCTTGCTTGCTCGAACCTTGCTTCTTCTCCTTTGCTTCAGCCTTTGAAATCAGCCTCTCTCAATGGTGCCGCTCTGATACCATGTCAAGAATCGCATGGTGGGGGGACTTGCTCAAGATGCTGCACCGAACACACACAAAATGCACAAGGAGAAGCTCACTCAAGAGACTAGAAGAGAGATGGAGGCCAAAACGTTTTCTTGCTGATTTCTTCTTCTTCCACACTCTTTACAATGTACACAAAGTATAGATAAGATACAACACAAAAGGAAAGTGGCCTACTAAGTCAAACAATGCATAACCGACTACACTAGTCGACTGGCGCTATAACTATGCCAGCTATAAATAGGTGTAACAACCTGCATATAATAATTAATGAGTCAGTGGCCATGTGAGAGTCATAATGACCACCGACGTGCTAAGTGTAGACGTGTGGACCCATCTAACCAGGCGGTCCATCATCAATGTCCACATATGTTGAGCTTGTCATCTCAACACGTAAAGCTCTCCCTTCCACTTGATTCGTCAAGTCTTCACGGGAAAGCACAAGATACCTCATTTGCCAAAGACTTGTATGCATTGTGAAAAAATCCACCACCCACTTAAATGAAGAGACAATGGATATGTGGGCTGTAATCCATCCCGATGTCTCACACATGAATACATTTGACATGTCGTACATGTTTCCACAAAGTGAGCAACATCCTTATACATACCTTGCTACCAATATCTTTCTTTGATCTTTGCAAAAGTACCCCAAACATCTCTATGGCCATCTCATAAGCTTTCATGAAATTCTTGCATAACATTTATTTGTGAAGCTCTGTCACCCAAAACTCGCAATGGCATATCCTGTTTCTTTTTAGCATGTTTCCATAAGTATCCATCTTTTAAGAAAAACCCATAGGCTTTCCTCTTGATATTCTTAAACTCCTCATCTGACCATTCATCTCTCTTTGTTAATGTATTGAGGTATTGACCAATTCTCAATCACTCTCCTGCACATTTGTCTTCCAGAAACACTTCTACACAAGATGCAAAACATCTAAAGTGTCTTCTCTTTGTTGTCCAAGCTTCTGTTAATGCTATAGCAACACCTTGTATTGCTAAATTCACTCTTGCAACATCATTTTCAGTCGCAAGAAAGTTATCATCTTCCTTCTTATCCATCATCCCATCTTCATTCTCATAGCGTGCTCAAGATAACATGTCTGTCACTCGGTTATCTCTTCTTGCAATATGGTGAAATTCAAGGTTCAAAGATTTGATGTATGCAATCCACTGGAGCATAGCAATGTCCAAAGTAGCACAATTAGTAGTCATACCCAATACTAGCAAACAATCGATCTCAATGACTACATGAGCACCCATAAAATACCCCTTATCGCATTTAAGGGCAATCACAATTTTCCATAATTCTCTTTTTACCTGTGGATATCTTCTATGTTGTTCAGTCAATACTTTAGCACCAAAGTGTATTGCATAACTTTGCCCTTCCTCATCATCTTTCCCAATTGCACATCCAATCCTGATTGGGCTTGTATCAACAGTAATAATGATAGGCTTTCCATGTGAATAGTTAGCCTTTCTCAATGCAAGAGAAGATTTTAAGAGCTGCTTCAATTTCTTCATTGCTTTCTAATGCTTCCTTTCCCAATGAAATTTCTGATGTTTCCTCAAAAGTTGATATAAAGCATCAGCTACATGTGCAAAGTGAGAAATCCATATCAAATAGAACACACATGCACCCAATAATCTTCACACCTTTAATACATTCGTGCATACATCTTGCATTCTATCAATCCCATCTATTTTTGCTGGTGTTGGTCTTCGCCCATAGGGCCCACACATATGCCCAACAATCAGAACCTCTTCAACTCCAAAGATCAAACTTTTGTCCAGAAAGAGTTAACTGCACCTCTTCTAGATGTGTCAAAATCCTCTCAGAATCCACAGTATGGTTTGCAACAAACAGTCTGCATCCACGAGCATCCATCTCTTCATTCTTTTCATCCACTGCACACCCTTTGATTGGAACATTATCCAAGAAGTGCATTGTCAATTGTGGTATAAAATCCATGAGTACCTTATTCATAGCATTTGTCATGTGTGCTAGTGAGTTTGTTGCACCCTGTGGGAGAGTACACATTTGTACTAACCCCAAGGGAGTCTTCATGGTTGTGATATCCCTGCTTTCAATTGCAAGGTGAAACCAATCATACCCCGAGTAAAGATCACCCAAAGAATATATTGATCTACCTACAAAAGCCTTTGCAAATTCATCAACCACAGGACCTGCACCCACATTTCTTATGGTCACTTTATTGACCGGTTGCATGTCTTGAGTAAATCTCAAAGCCCCATTCTTTTTGGGCACAGTAAACCAACAATTTGAGTACAAGGCTGAAGAGGGCTCCAAGATCTTCATAGAATCTTTTCATTTAGCAAATCCATCAGCTTTGGCAAGTAAGCTTTATGCACTAGAATAGACCTCAAGTTCCATGGTACATGTGGCACAATAAATATTACCATAGGAGAGACAATATCTGGATCCATACAACCTATTTCACTCGGCTGAAATGCAAATGCCTTTCCATGCCTAGCCAACATCAGCATAAAACAGTCTCTCTTAGTAGGCAAAAGAAACCCTTATGCACCAACTTTCAATCCTGTAATGTTTTAGATCTAAACTGATGACCTATATCTTTAGGATCTCGTAAGCTTGGCTGCCTTGACACTTTTTCATATAAACCCTCTCTCTCTGGTGGAAGTGGCAAAGAAATTGGTTTCACCTTTTTGTCAACTGTCTTATAGTTTGTTTCCACAAGTGCTTTAGCCCATTGTAATCCTTCCTACTACTGAGTGAACAATGCTATATATAATGTCATACATATCCAAAGAACATACTAACAACACTCTATTTTCAGCCTCATTTTTTGCATATATATTTGCTGAAATTTCAGCCATAGTGTCATTAATATTCAGCCCATAAAAGATGCTTGAAATGCCTTCATTTTTAGCTAACAATCCCAATGCTTTTAGTTCCTTAATAGCTCGTTTCATAGATATGTGTTCAGCCTTGCACATAGCTTCCATAGGCTTAAACTAACATGAACTGTTTGCTGTAAAGTGAGAATAACCAATAGTAAATACATGCTCCATTCCATCAAGAGGCGAGTACATCCTTTGAACATCACTACTATAGCCCTGCATTACATCAGTGCTTAATGAAAATCCAGGTCTTTGAATTCCCTTGCAATCGGAGCCAAAGGAGACTCTCAAAGTGTATCTCGATTTCTAGGATGATTAACACAAATAGTAAGAAATTGGACTGCTTTCTTCACATCCTTGCTTCTAACTCTCGCATAAGTAGAACCATCATCAAGCACCTTTGTTTCAATACACACTCCTATAATATAGGGTTGTTCCAAAATCAGTACATATGAGAAATTATCTTGCACAAAGAAGTATTGCTCTTCTTGTACATCACCAATTGCCACTTTTTCATTAGGACATGCAGTATAAAGCTCTCTCGAAGAATTATTTGCAGCCCTCATATGCCAACCATGATCAATGTCTATAAGCCATGCACTATTTTCATACAATCCACGCTCACACTACAAGATATAGGCCTTATACCGACGTTAAAAGCAACGAAAATGCAAATAACAAAATTTGCCCCCGTCATCGCAAAAAGCATTGTTATTGGCTATGCCATAGAACAATCGGTATTAGCGTCGCTATCAGCGTCGGTATTGGCGTTGGTATCAGCGTCGCAAATGATACCGACGCCAATACAAACGCTGATAGCGACGGTTTGCGATGAAAATAACGACGCGAATAACGACGCGAGCAGTAAAATTTGTGATGCTAATAGCGACGGTAACAAGGAATTTTTTTTTTGTGGCAGGGCAATAAGCTGCCCTGCTACATATAGCACTATGTGCTTTATTAGAGCCATACAAAATAGTTTCTACACTG
Organism: Lygodium microphyllum; assembly: GCF_053477565.2. Classification (NCBI taxonomy): domain Eukaryota; kingdom Viridiplantae; phylum Streptophyta; class Polypodiopsida; order Schizaeales; family Lygodiaceae; genus Lygodium; species Lygodium microphyllum. The sequence goes on from NC_141161.1 coordinate 128,594,104, forward strand.
TGTACAATGTGCTTGCAAACAAAAACAAAGTATACTGAAATAATAACACTGATACGTGAAATAAATACATGATCGCATAATAAGCGATTGGTACAATCATGATAAGATATCACTAATACATAGAAAATGTCTACATAGATCAGGCGATCCAAAAATAAAGGTGTGTGAGTTTCAAGGATCCAAGGGCAAGCTACATATCCTCGCCCTCCGAAAGCTCATCCTGTCGCAAAGGAGCATCGAACGGACTCTTCAAAAAAAGAAACAACACATCAGTCTACCATACAATAATGCATTCTAATTAAACATGGTAACTACGGACAAGAAAGTTGAGTGACTTACAGGGCCGTCGCGTCTATACAATCGGTCGATCAATGAAGTGAGACCGTGCCTCTCTCCATATTGAGTCTCAAGGCCGGTCGGATCGCGATTTGTAATGGAGTGATGCAAAGAAAACAAAATGCTAACTGTTAAAAACATGATTGTCAGTATGAAGGATATTGCAAAAAAATAAACAAGAAAAATAAAAGAAAAACTTACAAAGTCCTCCAAATATATCCTGTGGCCGCCACTCCCAAGATGATGGACCACTCCGACCTCGAGTCATGCCCTCGCCACCTCGTGCTACTAACTCCAACGTCCTGGAGAATCTGTAGCCTCCTCCCTCAGTCGGCGCCATTCGTCCGCATCTAACCACTCGGGCTTTGCAGTCCCACTCTTGATTTCCTTGCTTGCATCGGATTGTATGTGTGACATATATGCACGCATGCAATCCATCATCCAGCCCATAGAAAATCTATCTACTGAGGCTAGAACCGGAAACTCCTCATGCAAGGATGCTACTATGTAGTCCTTGCTCCCCTCCGGTATGTTCTTTCAATGATCTAAGATGTTGTGCCGAAAAACTTGTTGGCACAACTCTCTCATGCGAGCCATCACCCTCCTCCCCTCATCATTCATGATGATGGCTCCTGACCTATCACCGACTAGATATCCATATCCCCCTGGAGTCTGCCTAAGATGGGTCCTCTCCCTCTTCGTCCACGCTCCTAGGCATATCCAGGAGACCCCTGTGCATCCGGTGTACCGACCAGGGTAATATCTCTCAGAGTGGCACCTATAGGGGTGCCACCTATTGACGGCTGAGTAAAAGCCACAGTAACTGGAGTAGACATCCCCAAAAGTGTGACAAATCCCTGAGGTGATGCAACTCCAGCTGAATGACGAGACGGAGACACTGCGTCCGTGTCTCCATAGCATCCACCTGAGCTTGAGCCACGCTCCCTGGAAGGGCCACGAGAGCGAGGAGTTGCACCTGTATCTCATGTCAACCGTGGGTTCACTGCATCCGTATCTCTGCAGCATCCCCCTGACCCCGAATCACTCCCTCCCTCTAGCCCAAGTCTGGAGCGTCGAGCTCGTCTGCTCGAAGCTGAAGCATCCAATCGCGCTGAAGTAGATCTAGCAGAGCGCCCTGACAAAGACCAAGACAGATCCTGGTCTGCCATATCTTTGAATCTCACGATTTGGTCTAGAGACATGCGTGTGAAGATATCCTGTGACTCCTCATCGCTCATTCCTCGACTCATCCTGAAAATGTCACTTGCACAGACAAAAAATGATGTTAGAATAATCAATTTAAATCATACAAAGCACATTAATATAAATCCTAAAAAAAAAGATCTCACTTAAAATGCATATCTTATGTACCCTTATAAGCGATTGGTCAATGTATTGAGTGAGTAGATGCTCCAAGTATGAAGTATCCTATATCTCCTGACATAACTCCGCATACACTGGAAGGTCGATAGACATGTCACCACAAAAGGATGAGTCCACCTCGTTCTCAAAGAATTCTTGGACTCCTGTATTTCCATCATTGTTAGCCGATGCTGGCTCCAAGCTTTCCGTGGCCTCCACCCCTTGCAATATCGACCCCTCTATTTGCATATTATCTTCATCTATGCTCGGAACATCGCTTTGATAATATACTCTCGCACTTCTGGGAGTTGAAGGTATAACATACCACCATCAAAGTTGTCGGGGGTTTGGATAGAAGATTATCTGTTCACAAACACGTACAAGGGAGCTTAAATCATTGTGACATAAACCATGTCATAATACAATTAGCAAACAAATGAGTCCATACACCTGTTCACAATTGTATTACGACATAAACCACGTCGTAATACAATTAGAAAACAAATGAGTTCATGCACCTGTTCACAATGGGCCAGCAACACAAAGGTGTCGCACAAATCCATCCATTTTTTTTCGGAATCTATTTCGAGAAATCCAGATGGACCTCGTCGAACTGTTGCTCCAACTCCTCCAAGTACCACTTTGAGCCACTATACATCGAATAGTATCATGGAGAAGCTACGGTAATCCACTGTAACAATACTTTGCAAGTTTCCAAAATACTCCATCTCATCCACAACTGTGTTTGGATCCGTTACTCATCACCGGCTCTCTTGCTCAAACCTTGCCATGATACCACAGTCCATTGTGGAGCGCATTTTGTCAATACGCTCCACGTGAAAATGCCATCCGCACGACCACGCTGCACTATATATTTTGTACTGTACATTGAAACACTCAAATTAGATGTCAGATATAAAATTTTAGATAGGACAAATCCTAAACCCTCAAATTAGATACGACAAATTGTGGATGCTTCCTCTCTAAGCGGATCACAAGTCTCGACATCCATGGGAATCAATGCATCGATCTTTTCCTCCATCTCAGGCTCCAAGATTGTAGGTAGGTTTGGAAGGTTGTCTATCTCCTCTGGCATTGACGGTATAGATTGGCCTTGCAAGTGGTGGATTGGCTTATGCACTTCATCCATCACACGCCCACGAACTCTTCTAATTGGCCGCAAAGGGTGCACTCCTCCTTGGGACGAGATATCACCTCCCTGGATAGAAAATTTGCTAGCGAGACCCAATCTTATTGTATATGGTATTCAATTAGCTTGCAAGTACTATGCATGATTGATATTAACTTTTCTTACCGTTTGCTGAAAATCTGCAATCGCTTGATCAATGATATCATATTATCGTCGTATGTGTTCTGTAAACAATTGGGATTTTCGTCTAATTGCTAGCTTGCATTGAGAGCAAGGACATGGGACACGCTCATTAAGATACGCCTTGTGATCTTGAACAACAGGACCTTCATTATTTTCCATTTTGTCTACGTTACAACAAACAATTTGTTTTTGTTATCATTCTTTTTTTTTCTTAAATTGTTATCCTCTCCTTCCATCTCTCTCTTTTTCTACGACCACGACTACGACTACAACCACGACCACAACCATGACCACGACCACGACCACGGTCACGGCCACTACCATGGCTATGACTACGACCACGGCCATGGCCACGACCATGACCACGACCACGACCATGACCACCACGACTACGACTACGACGACGACTATGACCGCGACTACGACTACGACTACGATTACGACAACCACAACCACGACCCATGACCACGACCACGACTACGATGACCACGACCACGACTACGACTATGACCATGACCATGAGCACGACCACGACCACCGCGACCACGACTACGAATAGACTATGAATACGACTACGACTACGATCAGGACCACGACCATGACCACGACTACAACTATGATGACCACGACCACGACCACGACCACGACCACGACCATGACTATGACTACGACCACGACTACGACTACAACTATGACCACAGCCACGACCACAACCATGACTACGACTATGATGACCACAACCACGATCACGACTACGATGACCACGACCACGACTACGACTATGACCATGACCATGACCACGACCACCACAACCACGACTACGAATATGGCTACGACTACGACCACGACCACGACCACGACCACGCCCACGACCACGACCACGACCATGACCACGACCACGACCACGACCACGACCACGACCACAACCACGACTACGACTAGGACGACCATGACCATGACCATGACCATGACCACGACCACGACCACGACCACGACCACGACCACGACCACGACCACGACCACGACTACGACTACGACCACGATTACGACCATGATTACGACCACGACTACGACTATGACCATGACTATGACTACGACCACGACTACGACTACGACCACGACCACGACCACGACCACAACCACGACCATGACCACGACCACGACCATGACCACGACCACGACCACGACCACGACCATGACGACCATGACTATGGGTAGGCTGCACTCACTAAGAATAGGATTGGCGATTCACCTCATCTTCTCTCCATCATCAATAGAATTCTCCTTTACCATTTACAACTCACCCATCTTCTCTCCACACTATTGCACACTACGATGACCATGACTATGGGTAGACTGCACTCACTAAGAATAGGATTGGCGATTCACCTCATCTTCTCTCCATCATCAATAGAATTATCCTTTACCATTTACAACTCACCCATCTTCTCTCCACACTATTGCACACTACAATCTCTATAAGGGCATGAGATTGGGATCTCCACAGATACCAAAGCACGATCTCTAGCTTGATGGTTGCATATATACTACTACTACTCATGGAATAAACCTTAAAATAGTTATTATGCTCAAATATATGAGGGTTAGAGCATAAATTTGTTCCTAAGGCTATTTTAAGGAAGAAAGTGGGTTAATGATAAAAGAGTGTCCTTCCTTGCAAGTGATTTTATATTATATTTATTAAGTAAAATTGATAGTTGAAGATGAGTTTCCTAAGAGATCTTGTGGTGATGCTGTTTTAGTTTTCTGTACTTGTCTTTTTAAGAAGAGATTGATTTTTATGGAATATCCAAAGTTATTTTTGGGAATGTTTTTCATACTGATAGGCTGATTGACTTCGTTGTATATTTGCGTGGTGGAGGCTAGGACAAGCCCCATGTCTGAGAGGTCTCTTTGCAAGAAGAACATTATGCTAGGAGGCACAAGTATGCTAGGGCTCTCTAGCCATATATCCCTTAGGTTTTTTGAGGATCGGCCTAACGCTTATGAGCCTAGGATGAGCTTATTTGTAAGGTCCTATTTACTTTTCTCTCTTTCTCTCCCTCCCTCACCCTGACCCTCTCTTTCTCTCTTTCCCTATTAGGTTTAATGATTTTTCTCTCTTTTTTTCTCTCCTCTCTCTCTCTCTCATATTTCTTTTTCTCTCTCCTCTCCATCTCTCATTTCCCTTTCTCTCTTTCTCTCCCTCTCTCATTTCCTCTCTCTCTCTCTCTCACCCTCACCCTCTCTTTCTCTCTTTCTCTATTAGGTTTAATGATTTTTTTCTCTTTTTCTCTCTCCTCTCTCTCTCTCACATTTTTCTCTCTCCTCTCCCTCTCTCATTTCCCTTTCTCTCTTTCTCCCCCTCTCTCATTTCCTCTCCCTCCCTCCCTCACCCTAACCCTCTCTTTCTCTCTTTCCCTATCAGGTTTAATGATTTTTCTCTTTTTCTCTCTCCTCTCTCTCTCTCTCATTTCTTTTTCTCTCTCCTCTCCCTCTCTCATTTCCCTTTCTGTCTTTCTCTCCCTCTCTCATTTCCTCTCCCTCCCTACCCTGACCCTCGCTTTCTCTCTTTCCCTATTAGGTTTAATGATTTTTCTCTCTCCTTTCTCTCTCTCTAATTTTTTCTCTCTCCTCTCCCTGTCTCATTTATCTTTCTCTCTTTCTCTCCCTCTCTCATTTCCTCTCACTCCCTCACCTTGACCCTCTCTCTCTCTCTCTCATTTCCTCTCACTCCCTCACCCTGACCCTCTCTTTCTCTCTTTCTCTATTAGATTTAATGATTTTTTTCTCTTTTTCTCTCTCCTCTCCCTCTCTCATTTTTTTCTCTCTCCTCTCCCTCTCTCATTTCCCTTTCTCTCTTTCTCTCCCTCTCTCATTTCCTCTCCCTCCCTCACCCTGACCCTCTCTTTCTCTCTTTCCCCATTAGGTTTAATGATCTTTCTCTCTTTTTCTCTCTCCTCTCTCTCTCATTTATTTTTCTCTCTCCTCTCTCTCTCTCTCATTTCCTTTTCTCTCTTCCTCTCCCTCTCTCATTTCCTCTCCCTCTCCCTCTCCCTCCCTCGCCCTTACCCTCACCCACACCCACTCTTTCTCTCTTTTCCTATTATGTTTAACATCTTATCTCTTTTTCTCTCTCCTCTCATTCTCTCTTTTTTCTCTCTCCTCTCCCTCTCTCATTTCCTTTTGCTCTCTTCCTCTCCTTCTCTCATTTCTTCTCCCTCCCTCTCCCTCTCTCATTTCCTCTCCCTCTCTCATTTTCCTATTATGTTTAATGTCTCCCTCTCCCTCTCTCATTTCCCTATTATGTTTAATGTCTCCCTCTCCCTATTGTAGTGTCAATGACATTTATCTCAAACCCATGATCAAGTAAAGTAACATAAGGAGTTTCACGCTCAACTATTTTCACTATCGTTTTAGTGGTAGCTCTAGCCTAATGATTTCTTGTGTAGTGACTTCGAGGAATAAATCCTAGAGTCTCTTCCCCATATTGTTACATCTGCCTTACTCCACCATGCATATTGCTACAAGACAATGCATTTTCAACCACTTTCTTCTATTTTCCACATGCTATCCACTGATTAGTAGCATCTTGCATAGATAATCCAGTACTTACTTCATGCTCATATACAACCCGAATACCCAACAAACTAGTTTCCTCTTCAAAATGTAGCAATACACTAGTGGTATCATCAAGAAATTGATGCTTCCTCTTAATTATGTCAATGATCTCATCATGAAATTCTCGCTTGGCAATGCCAAGCACCTCTCCCAAGGTGAATTCCACTCGACTGTTTAAGATCCGTTCTTTAAGAACCTTCTTCAGATCTATGGCTGTCTCAATGTCAGACTGCAACTTATATCCTGGCTGCTTGCCCTTCTTTTGTCCTCTTGTTTGTTATCCTGTTTTTGCTCCTGACTGACCTTTTCCATAACATGCTTGGGAGGTAGCTGATTTGTAACTTTAGGCTGATCCACACTTCTCTTGTCATTCTTTTAGATGTCCCTGCATTACTTCATCTCTTTTTCATTTTTCTTCCACAAGTACATTCGTGTTTTGTACCTTTGCTAAATATGCATACACTGAATATGCATCTACCGGTGATTCCCAAGCAGTTATGCCACGAATGTCTTGCCCTGCATGAGACATTTCACTATCAGTGACCTTTCTCTTTTCAACTACATATAAATCATGTGTCCATATTTCAGCCTTTAGACCAACCATCACTTTGTCATGTATTCTATCCAACTGTAGACCAAAAGTAGAAGCATGTATCGCCGCATAAGCATTTCGAACTACCAAGTCTTCCAACAACTTCTATATACATTCCTTTCCGAAATTCAAAGCAAGAGGAAATCCCGTTTCTTGTGCATGGATCTTGCCATCTTTCCAAAAGATGAGTTGTCGTGCCAATGCCTCATGATAGGCAACACAATCCTTTCTCTCATGCTGCAAACTCTCACATCACATAGATCTTTTTCCTGGCTTAGGGGCTACTGCTCGTCCCCTTTTCTCTTGTCCTTTTTCATCCAATTTTGCAACCTTCAATTGAAGATCCCGCATGTCTTTGACCAATTCATCTAAGACATCTTCCCTAACAGAGGGAAAAATAGCAAGTACAACCATAGGATTAGCCACAGAAGTAGGTGGCTTACTGGATACATCAACTATCTTGCCCGTAACAGTGGGCAAGCTAGAGATATGCAGTCTTTCTCTTCTTCTATGCTTCTTCACAAGTGCAATAACAGCTTCCTTGACATGTCTCCACTCTGTTTTCAAACCTGTCTCTATAGTATGATCCTCCAGTAAATCATCAAGCTTCTCTTGAAGCTTAGGATCAGCTACTTGTAGAAACAATTCAATTTTTTGGCTTGCAAGAGCTTGCTGTTCTACAAGATTCAACTGCTCAAATTGACTTTCAAATTCTCTTAACAATTCTATAGCCCACAAGACCCTTATTGGGTTGCAAAACTCACTCCTAAAAAGTCTTGCGTGTAATCAAACTGGTATCTTCAATGTTAAATTCTTCCTTGAGTATCTTCTTGAAAGCTACCCAAGCAGCATCCTGCATGTATAATTCAGTAATCCACGCTTTTAGTTCATCTACAGTAACACGTACAACATACCGGCTCCATGCAAGTTGAGCCACCCCAAAGATATCCATCTTCTGAGCATAGGTATGTACATATGTAGATACATTCTTGCCATTGAATAACTTCACCTCATGCTCGACTGCTTGCAAAGCATTCATCAGAACACTTTTTGTTTGAGCAGAAGGTTGCATCACCTGTTGCTGTTGTTGTACTTGCATAAGCATATTCATATTTTGCACCAACTATTGCAAAACATAACTGGAGATTGTGTTCGAAGGTTCTTCCATCTTGCCTTTCCTTCTTCTGACCACCTTTCATGTCAGGTTCACCAATGTCAGAGGGGTTTTTGTCGAAAGGTCGAATCCACCAGGGATCAAAGGTAGAAGGAAGTAGAGATAGGAGATGGAAGAGAAGATAAAGAATACACAAGAGGTAAACACAATAAAGACAAAGCACAATGAATTGAATCAATATGTATTGAAAGAACCTGGAATACTTGCACTACTTAGAAGCAATCTCCAGGCATTAGATCTCCTAGAGCTTCTTCGTAGAACAAAACGTGCATCAAGATTACAACTCCTTCTTTGCTACTCGGAACCCAAATCTGATGGCTTCGTTAACTCCGAAAGGGGGGTAAAACCTCAGGACACCTGCACACAGATCTCCTAGATGACTCATTCTTCCTCTTTTTATTCAAATTGCAGTTTTAAGCCTGTTTATAGCGATCACGACATGCACGATTTCACCAATTTGTCTTTTTTATGAAAATCCCATAACTGGCTGAAAAAGCAATGAAAAGTTGCAATTCACCACCAACATGATCAAAATTTTTAGATGCTAAGTATAAGCTTTATTTCTTTCACTATGGTTGGTGACGTTGCATACAACTTTGAGATGTGTGGCTAGATGGGGTCCTTGTCATGGGGGGTGAGGGTTTACTGGAAAGGGCTTTACTCCATTAAATTATAGGATCTCAAAGGATGATCATTTCTACCTACTAAGTGCTATTATGGCCTCACCCTAACCATCCTTAGCCACTTTCTTTATCATAAATATGTGTTGGTAAGAATTTGGTGCAGGCACTACAATTTGCAGGCTCGACGTGGGAGTAGGGCTATTGAGGCAAGGTAGAAGCACATTCTCAAGCTTGACTTCACATTACCATTGCACATGATACACCACTTCCAGCTCATGTAACCACATGGAATCCTTTTGACACGTGTTTAAAATGTATTGAGTGTTCAAGGCTTTATAATTAACTAATGGGAAATAGGTTATGGTAGTAGTGGAGCACTGTAAGGGCTTAACATTCTAAAAATTACAAACCTTGGCATTCTTTCATGGATATTTCTTAGTCGGTTATATGTTTCTAGATATGGGTTGAGGGTTTCATCACAAATTATGTTCTTGACATATCTAAGATGAGTATAATCTAAGAGACTTCGTCTTGTGTTGAAAGGTTCCCAAAGACTTGTTCATTGATTCTAGCATAGTTTCACTATGATGAGGTGCATAGTATAATACATAATCCTTCAATATATAATGTTGGTGATTTCATCTAGGACTCACATGTATCCAAAGAGATTTTATATGTTAGGCATACAAAAAATGATTGGTTCCAAGGCAATACATGTCATATAGGAAACTTGTTCTTATAATGTTGGACAATGCACCAAACTCTACATGCATACATATATGTAGCTATGACACGATGGATTCCTAATAGATAGCTAGGAAGATTCAAAATGAATCTATTAGGTCTTCTTCAAGAAAATCTTATAACTTTGATCATGGAAACATTTTGGTTTTCATTTCTAGTACCTAACATAGGTAGATGCTTGGCATGATAGTCTTGATAGACACTATTCAAATTGTTGTTCTCACAATTGCTTAAAAGTGACATCAAATTGGGAATGAAAAAAATTACTCAAGTACCTACATGGTAACCAAAGTCAAATCATGTGCAGCCATTGCTCATGTGCACTTGCTATGCATGTGTAAACTTGCAAATGTTATATAATCTTATGTGATCATGAATGTATAGACTTTCAAAACTTATACAATTTAGTGGTTTCTGTTGAGTGTTGAAATGACTTGTTTTTTGGATGATTTTTGTCGTTTTTGAGAGCTGAATGGTTGATTTTATGGGATGATTGATTGATTTGGAAGTGGTTTGAGAGTGTTTTAGATGATATAGATTGTGTTTTGGAAGTTTGTGATGTTTGTTGGTGGTTCTGTGATGTTCTGATAGGTTCTGAATGGTTCTGTATACCTTCTGTTTTGTTCTGTTTTGGTCTGTTTTGTTCTGATTGTCTTCTGTGAAGAGGGATGGAGTATTGATTGATGAAGAATGAGATATTGAGAAAGTTTATTGAATGGTTTGTGAGAGTTTGAAATGGTTTGAGAGTGAATTATGAGGTTTTGATAACCTTCTGTAACCTTCTGTAGGTCTTCTGTAGAGCTTCTGTTCTGTTCTGTCTCTGTTCTGTTCTGTACTGTAGCTGTTCTGGTACTGTTCTGTAGACTGTTCTGTATGCTTCTGTAAGTGTTCTGTGGAATGTATGTGTGACTTTGGGAAAGTTTTCTAGCCTTGGAAAGAGGTGAATACAAGTGCAAAAGAGCTGAAAGAAGTGGAAGAAGTAGCTGCTGAAGACTCAAGAGAAGACTAGAGTGAAGTGACAGTAGTGAGCTGTGAAGAGACACTGTAGTGGCTCTGGTGACCCTTCATATCAGACATACCTCTTGGGAGGGGTATCCATGACCTAAGAGTGATTATTGAGAGTAATTTTGAGAGATTGTAGTGAGGATATGATGTATTATTGATGGAGTGAGATAGAGAGAGTCAGAAATAGCCAATTCTACTCAAACAGAGTGATTGTATATGAGAGATTGAGAGAAAAGACTATGAAGATATTGAAGATGAATACTATGTGATGTATTTCCAGTCTAAGATGGTGTATTCCTTTGCTTTCTTTGTTCTAATGATGGATTTTGTGAAGATATTGAAGAATATGGTTGATTCTATTAAAATCCGTGGGAGATCTACATGATGCTGCATGAAGATTTGTTGTGCCTGGTGTTCTTTTCTTCATTGTGATCATATGAAACATGATAAACAAGCTTGTTGATGTTACAAGATAGATTTTCTTCCAAGAGAATTCCCTTTTCCTTGGTGTTCCTCTCGGGGCTCCATGTTTTTGGTGCGCAGCCGGGGAAACTTGCCATCAACAAGCACCAAAAGAGGCTGAAAATGAAGGAAATGGCATTGTCAAGAATAGAAGAATTCAATGGATGTTTGTAAAGTTCCTTCTTCCACTGAAGAGTTGGAATTCCTCATAATCAAAGCCACTTTACACAAGAAGTTCATCCCACAATGGCAGAAACACATCACCATCATGATGCATGCTCTATGTGGTGGACAGTATCCTCTTCCTGTTGAAGCAGCAGAAACTTGTACCTTGGTGGCAAACTGTTTGGGAACAAATTGAAGAGCAGAAACAGAGAGAATGACCATCCATGGAAGATTTGGCATTCATTGAAAAGTTTCCAGACAACATCAAGTGGGAGATTGTGAAGAAGCTTCAGGAGTCTTGGTCTGTAGAGGTTCACAAAGATAAGAAGGAAAAGAGTTGGAATTTGTTCGTGGATGCTCAACAGCAAGATACATGGGATGCTTGGTGTACTGATAATCTTCTGTTTGTTCAATTAGCAACCCACTGGAAGTTGGTAGACAGAGTGTTTTTCACAACATACACTATTGAAACCATCAGAAGCTGGCATTACTATGATGATGGCACCACCACAATGCTCAGACGTATGCATTTTGACACCTTCAGAACCGAATACCTTCCTCTGTGCAGTGGCATGAAAGCAAAATTTAGGGACGTTGAAAAGAAAGAAGTAGAAGAAATGTTGGCAAGAGAGTCCTCCAGAGACTGAAGCCTTCTGTTAACCCTCTGTGGAGCACTAACAACATAGTGGAGTCAACCCCCTGATGAATGACGCAATAAAAAGGCAAGTGTTAGAACGAGTCCAGAGGTACGTGAGAAGAGAGAAAGCAAGAATCAGAGCCGAGAACGAGCTCGCAGCAGAAGCCGCCTTTGACGCCCTTGCGGAACTCTTTACAGAAGTCCCAATGGCACATCAAGCCCTTCCTCCTCCTGCTGGAGGTCCACTTCCAAGCCAGATCCATCCTGGAAATATTGATGACAGGCCAACGAATGTAGTCCCATTGCCGGTTTTTAAGGGAGAGTACAATGAAGACCCCGATCTTCATGTAGCAGAATTTATGGTAGCATGTGTGGCTAACAATGCCAGAACCCCTGAGCATTGGTTAGCAATATTCCTCGCCACTTTCAAGGGCGCGGCGTTTCAGTGGTATGAGAGACAAGCAGCAAGAACTTTTGGCACATGGGACGACCTGAAGTTGGCCTTCCTCACTAAATTCAGGCGTGAAGGTTTTGAAGAGCGGATGAGAGAGGAATTTATGAACCTAAGTCAGTCCTCTGGAGAAAGAGTGGAAGCCTATGTCTCACGAATGGAATCCATCCTGAAGAGATGGACTAACCATAATCTAGATGATGGCATTCAGAAGGGGGTGTTTCTCAGAGGATTACAACCAGAAGTCCGTAAGTTTGTGGAGCTGCAAAGACCAGCTACCCTGCAAGCTGCAACAGAAGGTGCAAGACTGTACGATGAAGTGGAAGCTAGACTAGCAATGAATACAGGAAGAGGAGTCCTACCTCCTCTGATGCCAGGAATGATGTACCCACCAAATGCAGTCCCAGCGACTGTTTCCTACCCCTACCAACAGATGCCCTCGGTATCACAGTACAGTGCACCAAATCCACAGTGGCCACAATCCATGCCTCAAATGATGGCTCAACCACAACAACAATGGTCCCAACCAATTTCCTCAATGACAAATCAGCAGCAACAGTGGAATCCTACCAACTGGAGTCAACAGCCAACAGTTCAAACAGGGGCCCTGAATCAGAACCAGAACAGAGACCCCTCTGCACCAGCCCAACCCGTTTATGCAGTGATTACAGAGACTCCTCAAAACCCTCCTGCCAGTACGTCAGGAGGAGAAAGCTTGAAGGATTATTTATCCAACTCAGTTGCAAACATAAAAAAGGAGTTGATGGATGTGATTACAGAACAACTACAGACGCTGAAAGTGAATACCGCGAGCATATCCAACGTTGCAGGAGCAGGAAGAGATGTGATGCGGTCAAATACTTGGTGTGGTAAGTGTCATCAAGCAGGCAATTTAGCCACTGAATGTACACGAAAACCAACTATTCCTGGAGCCTTCTGTTCCTACTGTTTGCGGAAGAACCATACAGAGGACATTTGCTCTCTGAAGGAGATGCATGATAGGAGAAGAAAGGAAGAAGACACAAGATTTAACTTGCTGGAATCCAAAATGACAACACAAGATATTGGACCCAAGCCTAGAGAGTTTGGTCCTAATTTCGGACCCAGAAGATTTCCCTCTCAAAGTTACAGAGGAAGACAGTCTTGCGGTGGTCAGAGATCAGAAGTGGAGTGTTACAGATGCGGAGAAAAGGGACACATTTCACAAAATTGTCCAAATCCTCGAAGGTCAGTGGATTACAAGCCCTTATGCAGTCGATGCAAAGGAGAAGGCCACACTGCAAAAGACTGTCCAAGCCCAGCCCCAGTGAAAAACAGTGCTACTGATAGTCCGTCCAAGGCTCAAGAGCCTACCTCCAATTTGGTGGAATTGGAAGTTGCTGCCATCACGCGTGCAAAGCAGAAGGAACCACCTATCCAGAAAGAAAATAACCCTCCTGCCAGAACAGTGAAGTTCAGTCTTCCACCAGAAGAACAGAACAAAACAGAGCCTAACAGTGCCGTACAGAGCACTACAGCGCCACAGAGAGTTACAGAGACAGTTACAGAGGCAGGACCAGAGGTCCAGGAGACAGAAGAGGAGGAAGTGCCACAAGTGGCAGAAGAAGCTCCTGTAATTCCTTTGTTGGAAGAAAGAGGGAAAATGAAAATAGGTGTTGCCCCATTCCCTAATCGGTTAGAGAAGCCAGTGGATCCTATTAAGGAATACGATCTGGTCAGAGATCTAGATACCTTTAGACCAAATCTCACATTCCGACAATTATTGATGTTGTCTCCCAGTTGCCGGAAAAGGTTCAAAAGTATACTGACAAGAAGACGTGGCTTAAGGATTGCTCCCTCAACAGCGACAAAGTCCAACAAGGCTCCAGAGCCTGTAAAAGAAGTGGATGTGGCTAATGCTTTCCTAGATCCAGGTACTCCAAAGACTGGCGTATGGATAGAAAGCTGTTTCATTGCAAATGCACTGATTGATGGTGGTTCATCAGTAAACATTATGACGGATGTCACAATGAAGGATCTAGGCTTACAAGGTGTGCAACCCACCCAATGGCTCATCAGACTGGCGGATCAGAGTAGGATCAAGCCTTTGGGCATTCTCCCATATGTGAAGACTACAGTGGCTAGGAAAGATTATTGGCTAACCTATCTGGTGGTGAAGCCAAACTCTTATGGTACATCCTATCCTCTGTTACTGGGTAGACCATGGCTTTTTGAAGCCCGAGCAAGGACGGATTGGTTCAAAGGAACCTTGACCTTGGGTAGAGGACCCAACAAAGTGGTGCTGAAACTGTATGGTTCTCAAAAAGGACATGGATCCACCTCCTTGGAATTATCTTCTGACTCCCCTAATGAGGCTACAAATGGAACGTCAGCAGACGAAGATGCTGTCAAACAGATCCTTCCCAAGAAAACAGTGGCACATTCCTTAACAGTGGATATTGTAAGCCGACTTCCAAAAGATGCGAAGCCATTATCAATGGGTGAATACTTCCTATCTGAACCAGGCATGACTTCTGAAATCACTTCTGACAGTGAGATAGAAGCATGGATGTACTGCTCTCCCTGTTACATGGCCACAGCAGGAACAGAAGCAGAAGCAGAGACAGAGGCAGAAGAGGAAACAGAGAATCTATTCTTCTGTTATAGAGCTCCTACAGAGCCAGAAGCAGAAGTAGGAACAGAAGCAGAAGCAGAGATAGAGATAGAAGAGGATGGATATGATATGGATGAAGAGAATTATGAAAGTGAAATGGAAGAATCTATCCCACCTGAAGAGGATACATTTGAGGAAGAAGTTCCAGAAGCATCAGAAGCCGATGAGCTCATGCTACGGGACAGAATGGTAATGATACCATTTGGTCTGGTAAATGGATCTTCTCATATGTAAAACCTTTATAAGATGTGGATTAAGAAGAACAAGCCGTCTTTCAGCAGTGGCTCATGCCGTCCTAACCTATCCTTGCCAAAGAAAGATGATGATGATGCACCGTGCCAACAAGCACTGAACCCACCAACCCAACAGGCATCAGAGAGTCCCTGTTATGTGACGTTCCTGGATGTATAATCAGAAGATGAGTCTTCAAGCCAAGAGGTAATTACTCTTGAAACCAAACCCGAAACGGCTCTTATCCCATTTCAACGTCTCAAGGAGCAACCTAAGTCTACACCAAAAGAAGAAGTTGGTTCTAGTGGGACATCAGAAGAGGACACCACTCCCTTGAAGGAGTCGGATCTCTACCCAGAATCAGTCCGTAGGACCTTCATCCGTGAAGTAGAAGGTGAAAGGCAATTAACCTTTGTGGATGCAGAAGGCACTGAACGCCACTTGAAGGTGGGTAGCAGTCTCCCAGAAGAGGAGTTGTCAACCTTGTACAACTTGTTGAAAGAGAATTTGGACGTGTTTGCATGGTCCTACAAAGACCTAAAGGGGATTGATCCCACAATATGTCAACATCATATTGACTTGGAGCTTGATGCCAAGCCAGTACGGCAACGACAGAGGCGAATGAACCCGAATTATTCCACATTGGTGAAAGCGGAGCTGCTCAAGCTTCTGGAAGCCGAGTTCATCTATCCAGTGGCAAATAGTGAATGGGTTTCACCCATCGTGGTTGTACCCAAGAAGAATGGAAAATTGCGAACATGTGTGGATTTCCGAAAGCTTAATTCCAAGACAAAGAAGGATCACTTTCCTATCCCTTTCACAGACCAACTGTTGGACACAGTGGCAGGACATGAGCTTTATTCCCTTCTGGATGGATTCAGTAGATACAACCAAGTGCAGATCACAGAAGAAGACCAGTCCAAAACAGCCTTCACCACAGAATGGGGGACCTATGCTTACCGAGTGATGCCATTTGGGCTCTGCAATGCCCCTGCTACTTTCCAACGAGTCATGATGGCCGCATTTCAAAATCATCTGCATGACTTTATTGAGGTATATTTAGATGACTTCTGTGTCTATAGCTTGATCAGTGAACATTGGGGACATTTGGAACAATGCTTTGACCGATGCCGGGAGTATGGGATTTCCCTCAACCCCGACAAATGCATCTTTGGGGTCTCTTCTGGAGTCCTGTTGGGCCACATTGTCTCTGCACAAGGGATATCAACAGACCCTGCAAAGATCGAAAAGATCGCAGCTCTGACAGCACCCACCAACCTCAAACAGTTGAGGGGATTCCTAGGCCATGTGGGTTACTATAGAAGGTTCATAGCCCATTTTGCGACTAAGGTAACTTCCTTGCACAAGCTCCTGAGGAAAGATGCAGAGTTTACTTGGACAGAAGAATGTGACAAAGCCTTCCACACTCTGAAGCAGTGTCTGATAGAGGCACCCATTCTGCAACCTCCTGATTGGACGAAAGAGTTCCATGTACACACTGATGCATCAATTGAAGGTTTAGGTGCTGTCCTCTGCCAAAAGGGCTCCTCGAAGTTGGATCAACCGATCTATTACGCAAGACGAAAGGTCACTGATAGGGAACGGAACTATACAGTGACCGAGCTGGAGTGCTTGGCAATGGTGTTTGCCCTGGAGAAGTTCCGCCACTACCTCCTATCCACCCACTTTAAATTTTATGTGGATCATGAGGCCCTGTCCTTCTTGATGAATAAAGAAGATGTGAAAGGACGAATGATGAGATGGCTCCTTTTATTCCAGGAGTTCGACTTTGAGGTGATTACTAAGCCTGGTGGTTCCCATGTTCTGGCTGATCATCTGTCGCGTATCCCACAAACTGCAGACGAGGAGCAGGATGATCCAGACCTCCCTGATGCTTCCCTATTCTTGGTAGAAACTGTAACTCCCTGGTATGCAGACATTGCCAATCTGCTGGCAACCCAACAGTACCCTCCTGGTATCTCTAGTCGGGAAAGGAAGAAGCTCATGCTAGAATCAGCCCCATACACCCTGCTAGGTGGTGCACTGTACAAGAAAGGCAAAGATGAAGTGCTCAGAAGATGTGTTGCAGGAGAAGAGATTGGGATTGTTCTGAAGGCTTGCCACGACGAGCCATGTGGAGGTCACTTTGCAGGAGAAGCTACAGCCAGGAAGGCTCTGCTAGCGGGATATTGGTGGCCTACCATCCACAAAGATTCCTATGATTACTGTAAAAGATGTGATGCTTGTCAAAGAATGGGGAAACCCACGAAGGCAAGTGCCATGCCATTGCAACCTATCCTTCCGTTGAAGCCGTTTGAGAAGTGGGGCATTGACTTCGTAGGTCCGATCGACCCTCCCACCAGAAGGAAACAGAACAGATACATCCTCGTATGTACGGATTATGTCACAAAGTGGTGTGAAGCTAAAGCCCTAAAGCGGGACGATGGTAACAGCGTGGCCCTGTTCATGTACGAGAATATCATCACCCATTTTGGCAGTCCCTTAGAGCTGGTAAGTGATAGAGGCACTCATTTCCTCAACAAAGTCATGGAAGAGTTGACAGAGTTGTATAAGATCCGCCATCGCAAGTCCACTCCTTATTATCCCAGAGCCAACGGCCAAGTCGAAGTCACGAATCGCATCCTCTGCTCGATTCTGACAAGAACAATTGCCGCACATCGTCGTGATTGGGATGATCGACTTACAGAGGCCCTCTGGGCGTACAGAACCTCCCATAAAGCAGCAACAGGACAAACACCCTTCCAGCTGGTGTATGGTACAGAAGCTGTTTTTCCTGTTGAACTGGAATTGCCCTCTTTGAGAGTGGCCATCAAAGAGCGTTTGGGGGAGGATGATTCACTGCAACGCCGTCTCCTGCACTTGGAATGTTTGGACGAAATTCGTAGGATGGCTCTCCAGTGCATGGAAGCCACGCAAGCTCGACGCAAGGCTTACCATGACAGCTTCATCAAGCACAAGGAGTTCAAAGAAGGTGATTTGGTCCTAGCCTATGATTCACGATTTGGCAAGTTTCCTGGCAAGCTCCAACAGTGGTGGATGGGCCCCTATAAGGTACTTGCAGTCAACCCTAATGGCTCTGTCCAAGTACAGACCGTTGATGCCTCTGAAGATCCCTTTCTGATCAATGGATATCGCCTGAAGAAGTACTTCCCTCCTTGGGGATCTTGACAATTACGGACACTTGATCCTTTCTCTCGTTGGCGCAGCACTGTACTTGTTATGATGCTACTTCTGATAGCCGTTCTTCAATCACTCCTGATGAAGTGGGCGCAACCCTCTGTCCCCTTAAACCCCCCTTCCAGCCTTGATCTCTTATCCTCTATTTTCCACCAACGACAGTGGCGAGGTGGGTTCTGACAAATGGTAGTTCTACCATGCCCTTGCTCAATATTTAAAAAAAAAAGAGAGAAAAAAAAAACAAATCTGTTATGAGAGAAAAGGAAGCAATTCCCTGTCATAACAGGCCTCGTTCCAAGAAAAGGTGGTAAACACCCTTGGGCGAGAGGCTGGCTGTGGAAAAGGTGGTAACACCCAGCAGTCCAGAAAGCGGATTCATTGATTGATATCCCTAGGATTCAATTCCGAAGCTACCTCCCTTGGTACGCTGTGTCATGGGTCTCTCTGCAAAGCGTCTAACTGTCCTCTAGCAGACGACGTGTTCCTGTCCAATACAATATTCGATTTGATGGCTACCTCCTTGGGTACGCCTCTTCAACAACTGATGACGCGATCTTCATCGACAACCCCTTGAGTGATGTGAGCTTTCATCCTAACCGGATGGGGAAGTGAGTACGATTTCCCTTCTGTATCTATCAACAGAGAGTGAGACAGAGGGTGAGGCGAGAGACCAGTCTTTTCCCTTCAGATCGAATGAGAGGTGAGAAGTGTGAATGAAGTATTGCACGCACGGGATGGGCCTCTCAATGCACAAAGCACAATTTGTTTCTGTGCACTACACCATAAGGCTCCCTTGCCTTCCTTCTTGCACCGTATGCTGGCACAGGGTGGGATGCATAGTTGCACCATCAAATGCGCACAAGGCATACAACCTTTGCACAAGCGACCGTGAGGATTACATCAATGGGTTTCAGGAAAAGGCTGCCCTCCTGTATTTATCAACAGAGCGTGAGACAGAGGGTGGGCTGAGTGTGACTGGAGTTTCTTCAATCAATTACCGAGAGGTGAGATTGAGGGACGTTACGACACTTGGAGTCAGGTATGTTCCACTTTCCCTATGCACCCACGGGATGGGTCTTTGCCGTCCTCACAAGACACTTCACCCTGTTCTGTACACTGCACTGTAAGGCTTCCTTGCCTTCCTCCTTGCACTTATGCCAGACGGGTTAGACGCACTAATGCACCATCAACTGTGCACCCTGGCATACTCCCTTTGCACTATTTCCCCCTTGTTGATTCCTCAACCGGGTATGAGATATGGGTTTTAATCATTCTTCCGCGAGTGATATTAATCATGGGGCGAGTGACTGTTCTTTCATTCCAATTGAGTGATTGTGAGTTGAGTGTAGTATCCCTCATCATCGACAAATTTCCTGCGATTCCTTCCATCAGCTACCTCCCTGGGTACTGCCGCGTGGTCCCTGCCATGACGAACGTGCGCTGTAAAGATGCCTTGGTCCCTCCAGCGCCGACAACCACACTGGACGTGCCATCGATACTCAACCTTGATTCTTGACGAAATGGGCCAAGTTTTTCTAACCCTACACTTTGGTTTCTTCGTGCCGGTCATGTTTTAAGTGTGGGGAAGTTTGTGGATGGTCTGTGGCGTGGTCGTAGGTCCCTCTTGTTCAGTTAACCCTATCCGTTAAGGTCTTAAGTGTGGGGACGCGTCCCTGCGCGTCTACATTGTATATCTTCTGCATCTGCCTTAACCTGTTCATGCATGTATGCCATGACTTGCTTTTACCCTCCTGGGATCCCTTCCCACCCACCCGGTTATGTTCCACCCACCCTTGGGGCTGTTCCCTTCCAGTTTTTCTTCATTCCCTGATTTTGAGGTTTTTCCATGTGAATGTACCCTACGTTTACCAAAATCCAAATCCAACCTTATAGCCTTGTTCCTCCCATTGAACTGACCATTTTTCCTTTTTACCTACCCCTATTCCGGTGCACGATTTTTGAGTTATTAATTTTTGAAGCATTTTGCGTAAATTAGCCGGTTTCCCATGTGAACGCGCTTTTCTTGCTTTGGAACCGTGATCTGTCATCCTAGCCCTGCCAATCACTTTTCCCCTGACATTTTTCCTTTTTATTCCGCATCATTCCGATACACGGTTTGTCCATTATTAATTTTTCGGGTTTTTAAGACTTTTTCATGCGTATTTTTGACATTTTTCCATGTGAACCTGCCCTATTTGTATCAGAATTCCAATTTGATTTGACAGCTGTGTCCCCTGTGCCTTTCTCTACCTTTTTACTTTTTCCTCCACCCTTTTTCGACTTCCGTATTTTTACTTATTAAATTTTAAATGAGTTTTCGGGAGTATTTTTGGCGTTTTTCGCATGTGAACCCCTCCTACTTCCACCGGAACTGCGGTTTAACATGATAACCCTGTGCCACCCCTTCCTACGGACATTTTTCCTTCTTACTGCATGTCATTCCGGTGAATGGGTTGTCCGATATTAATTTCCGATCCCATTTTCGGGTTTGTTTTTTGGGTTTTTCCCATGTGAACACGTTTTATCTCAGTCGGATTTATGTTTTGATGTGATAGGATTGTCGGGCACATCTTTCTGCACAGTTTTCCTTTTTTTTGCACTTCCGATGCACGGATTTTTCGCTATTAATTTTTAATTGCGTTTTTTGGTTCGTTTTTTGTGTTTTTTGCACGTGACCGCCCTTTACCCCTCCCGGAGCCTCTGTCATATATTTTTCTTGTTTTCCCCCTGTCGTCCTGTCCACTTTTTGTTTTTACACTATGTCGTTTTGACGTCCCGATTGGGAGTTATTAATTTTTCTTTATTTTTACGTTTTTTCTCGCGCCCGTTTTGCGCATGACCGCGCCCTTTTTCGATTTTACGAGTCTCCACGCGCCCCGGTTGTGTCCGCATAACCTGTACCGTCTTCCCAGCATCATTTCAATCCCGTCACGGCAAATTTTTTTACCCCGCCCCGCGCACGTGCGCGGGACGGGGGTACGCGCCCTTGTCCCTACCCACCCCTTACCCTCTTGCCCCCTACCCTTTCCCCCACCTGCCCAACCCATGGCCCCCCCATGGGCCCCCCACCCCTTCCCCCCAACCGCCCATCTCTCTCTCTCTCTCCCTCTCTCTCTCTCTGTGCGTCTCTCTCTCTCTCTCCCTCTCCTCCTTCCCCTTCCCCCAGCCGATCTCCCTCTCCTTCTTCTCCCTTCTCCCGCCAGCGCGCCCCCGCCCTTCTTCTCCCTTCTCCCGCCAGTGCGCCCCCGCCCTTCTTCTCCCCTCCCCCCGCCGTCCTTCTGTCGCGCCCCCGCCCTTCTTCTCCCTTCTCCCGCCAGTGCACCCCCGCCCTTCTTCTCCCCTCCCCCCGCCGTCCTGCCGCGCCCCCGCCCTTCTTCTTCTCCCTTCTCCCGCCAGCGCGCCCCCGCCCTTCTTCTTCTCCCTTCTCCCGCCAGCGCGCCCCCGCCCTTCTTCTCCCCTCCCCCCGCCGTCCTTCTGCCGTGCCCCCGCCCTTCTTTCCCCTTCTCTCGCCAGCGCGCCCCCGCCCTTCTTCTCCCCTCCCCCCGCCGTCCTTCTGCCGCGCCCCCGCCCTTCTTCTCCCCTCCTCCCGCCAGCGCTGCCCCCCGCCCTTCTTTCCCCTCCCCCCGCCGTCTGTGCTCCTCCCCCAGCCCGCTTCTCCCTCTCCCTCCTCTCCCGCCGACTTCCTCCCCTCCTCTTCCTCTCCCTCCCCCGCCTCCTGTCCCTGGCGCCCGCCCTCCTCCCGCCGTGCCGCCTCTGTGCCGTCGTCGCCGCCGGAAGTGCCCCGGATCGCCGCCACGCAGTCCAGTCGCCCGCCGCCCGTTCGGCCGCCCTCGTCGCGCCTCTGCCACCCTCGTCGCCGCCGGCCACACCGCCACTCCTTCCCTCTTCCTCCTCCTCCTCCACCTCCTCCTCCTCCCTGTACCTCCAGGTCCCCCACTAACTCCAACTAACTTACTAAACTACACTTAGCTTAATTAACTTTACTACGTTTAATTAACCCTGATTAAGTTAGTTTAACCCTAGTTAGGTTAGTTACCCCCAATTAACTAACCCCCCTAGTTAGTTTAACCCTAATTAGGTTAGTTAACCCCCCCAATTAGTCTAACCCCCCCTAGTTCACCCAACTGTAGTTACTTGAATCCCACCCTCTCGTTCAACTAACCCTAACCCTAACTAGGTTTACTAACCCTCCCCTAGTTAGTTGACTAACCTAACCATAGTCAACTTAATTACCTAACCATAGTTAGCCTAGTTAACCTAACCCCAACTTAACCTAGTTGACTAACCCCTACCTAGTTAACTTAACCTAGTTGACTAACCTAGCCTAGTTGACTAACCTAAGCAACCTTGACTAACTTGACTTGACTTGGGCAGACTAACATGACTTACCCCCACTAACCAGACTTAACTGACTTATGCCTAACTGACTTATCTGATTAATGTGATTTATGTGACTTAATTAATCACTACATTATTTTTTCCCTAAAAAAAAATTCAAAAAAATTTCTAAAAATTTCTTTTGCCTTTTGCCCATTTTTGGGAATTTTTCCGCTGGCAATTGCCTACCCTAAAATTTCTGAAAATTAAATATTTCCTCATTTAATCCCCTAAATTGCCAATAAATGTAGTAAATTCATTTAAAAATAGTAAAAAATTCTTTAAAAAAATCTAAAAAAATATAAAAAATTCCCCTCACTTTCCTTTCTCATTTTCCGCTAAATAAATAAATAAAAACAAACAATAAGATCACACAAACAAACAAATCAAACAAATAAAACTAAAAAACCAACATAAACCTAATCCACACATCCGCTAAGGTGTTGTGTTTGTTGTTTCGTCAGTGATCTTTACTTTTCCTTTACTGGATTCACTTCTTTTGGTGGACTCTTCCGTGCGTATTTCTGCATTACATACACACCCCTTCCAGGTATTTATTTTATGTGCTTTATTTATTTTTATTTTCCCCCTTAATCACAAATTAATTGTTAAAATGAACCCTTTAATTCACCCACAGTTTCCACGCGCATTCGCGCTAAACACACATACTTTTTAATTAAAATAAACCAGCCGTTTACTTAGCACGCGCTACGTGCGCTAAAGAGGCACTTTAAATTTTAAATTAAAAAGAACCAGCCGTCACATGAGCACGCGCTGGCAAAAAAGCGCTCCACATCACCTTAATTTATAATCAATGAATTGCATTTAGAGACCCAGTCGGGAATCGAAGTCCGGGAATCGAATAACTGCACCGCTTCACCTAATAATTGGTAATTTAATTTATAATAAGGAACCGCCGTTTTCTTGCTAAGGTTTATCACCTAATAAAAATTCACCCATTTTTAATAATTAATTAAAATGAACCCTTCATTAAATTAATTCCCCCCCTCACTACACTTAATTCCCCTTTTTAATGAACCGTTTCGTGGGATGGGTTTGCGCAGTTCTTAGTGTTGTTTTCCATGGTCCAATCTTGGTTTATCACAGATATCGTCTTGCTATGTGTCGGATATGGTATGGTTTTGGTTTCCTGTCTTAGTTACGGTTAAGGGTACGGTATGCAGTTTTTTTTTTCTTTTAATGCTTGATACGGGGTTCAGGGTGTTTGTCTGATGCATCGCATGAAGCTTTCGGTCGCATTTGTCTCAAGGTCATGTCGAATTTTTTTTTTCGGATGTGGTTTGCTTGGGGTTAGTAGGTCGAGTCACGTTTTATTGGTAATTCTCTTATCCTTGGTTTTTGTCTGTTGCTTTACAGGCATTCTCCTTGATTGTCTGTGTTTGTGGTGTGTGTGTAACCATCTGAATGGCGCCTTCTCATGCTCCTCCCCCTATCCAGTACGTCCCATTAGTTAGTAGGGATTACTCTTCCCTACTTACTTTTGAGCCTCTTATGAAGGCGGGACTTGCTGCTTTTGTGGCCACTCCTTTTCCATTGCTTCCAGAAGATCCGTCGTTATGTGATGAGTTCCTGGCCTCTTACAGCAAGAAGACAGGCGTAGTCCAAGGAATGTCTATGACTTTGACATTTCGAGGCTTAGGGAAGGCTCTATCTTTACCCTTTAAAGGAGAACCTTTTGTGACCACTCGTCAGCTCTTCTCTAATGAAGAGATTCTAAAGCTGTTGCAGAAGCAGACAAGGGAAGTCCTTGATGTTAAGAAAGTGATAAACTCTTCAGGAGTTTCTTTTTCTATGATCACTGATCCCGTATGGAAGACGATCTGTCAGTTCCTTCAGGATAGGTTTATGCCTGCCAAAACGCCATCCCATTATTTGTCCAAAGAGCTTTTCACACCTTCCAGGATGGTGCTGAAAGGAGTTGCTATTGATTGGAGCACTTACCTCCTTACTAAAATGGATCAGCATTTTGTTAAAGTCACCAGGGGTAATGTTACCAATGTTACATACGGATCATATTTGTCTACCTTCTTGACCTATTCAGGTTTACAGAAGACTGTGCCTCCACCTCCTCCATCAGATCCAGTACCTCCTCCTCCACCTTCAGAAGAGTCAGAACCTATTGACATTGAGGATGATGATTCTCCGCCTCCCCTGGTCATACAACGCAAACGCTTGAAGAGGGTCGCGGATAAAGCCCCTGCTGTACTTCCCTCCGTAGCTATCCCTGCTACTTCTAGCAGTGAACTCTCTGGGTATCTCACTTGCAATAACCTATTCCGAGCACATAGAGAAGGATCTTTGGAGATCTCAGTTCCTTTCCTGAACAGTCTCGTTTCAGGAGATGCCATTCCTTTCCTCTGCAAGGATATTCAAAGTTCCATTGAGTTGTCAGTGACAGCCTGTGTTCAACAGCTGTACGCATCTTTTTATGAAGAGCTCATGCAGTCCAAAGACCAGTTGCATAAGGCAACATCTGAGTTAGCTTCTGCTAAGGATACCCTAGCAGATTTATTTAAGCAAATGGAACAGCAAACCCAACTGGTTGCCACTCAAAGCGATGAGATTTCTTCATTGAAGACCCAGTTATTCGAGGCTCAATCACAAGTTACTAGCCTTTCAGACGAGAAGGAGAGGATGTCCAGTGAAGCGAAGGAATTTCAAGCTATCTTAGATGACAAACTGTTAGCTTTACAGATGGCTAATGACACAGTGGCCAACCAAGTCTCCCAAATCCAGCAGTTGCAAGATCAGCTTGCAAAGTTCCGCTCTGTTCCTCCAAGCCCTCCTGTTCCATTAATTTCTTCTCTTTCACCGCAGGACTTGGCTACCCTACAGAGACAGGCTACTTTGTGCCCTCTGTTCCAAGATAAAGTGGAAAGATTGCAGTCCAGAATGGACTTGTTATGGTGTACCTTTGGGCAGTTTCAGGAATATGTCTTACCCGACCATTCTTTCTTTGTCCACTACCACTTACAGAAGTTGGTTTTCTATATGAAGCTTTCCACGATGGATTTACCTTTTCCAGAGGATGGCTGGAGTGGGGCTTGGTCTGCTGAGTTGTTGATAGAGGTAGTCAGAATGGTCTTTGAAGATTCTGTCACGCCAGATACCATGTTGATGTCATACATGTATCTCCGAGGAGATTTGTTAATTCTAGATGAGGTAGATATGGCATGGTATGTGGGGGATGTGGTCTTACATGCTGTTTTATATGTCAATCATTTGGAGTTACGCATAGCTGACATGTTCCAAAGTTATTCCTCCAAAGTAGCTGATTGTCATGATAATTTGTGGCATTCCATGATTGATTCGGTGGTCCTAAATCAAAGACAAAACACAGCTCCTACCTTTGCCCAGAGTACTAACCAACTGAGGATGGATCTCTTAACCTATCTTTCCAAACATAATCCATTTGATGCTACCTTCTTTGATGCCTATCATAGACGATCTCTCTTAGGACCTTCTGTTCCTACTCTCCTCTATTATCAACAAATGGCTCACCGCTATGCTATATATCTTTTCCTTTGTCAATCTAATTCCACAATAATTTTACCCCTTCTTTTCCAACCTTCAAATTTCCCTCAAATTCCTATTTTCACTTACTGTTCCTTTATTGAGGATAGGGTATTTTCCCCTTCTCCACCCTGTCCTTCACCCCTCATTAATGTACCCTCCACATTTCCTATTTATCAGTTAACACCGTTCCTTAGTGATTCCTTACAAATTTTTGCCACTCCTTCTTTAACCTTTTCTTCCTTTTATGATTTTTCCTATCCTTCCCTTCATCCACTTTCCCTTATTCCACTACCCTCTCCTAACACTTCCATATCTCATCCACCTCAGTTGGTTAGTGACTGTGACGGTTTTGATAATCAGATTTCCAGAAGAAGGGGATGGAGTTCGGATGATTGCCTTACAGGACCGCAGATTAATTGGCCAGTAATTCCAGGAGAATGGACAGCTTCTAGTCAAGCTTATCAAAACTATGTTCATTTTGCCCAACAATATTCACAGTCTACAGATCCCTCAGTGAGATTAACTGCTCACTTTGCTTGGTACCTGGCGTATATGCATAGGCACTCTCATACTGATTCAAAGCCTATTCCAAAGTTGTGCATGAATGTCAATGTTAGCATTGATTCCCAGCAGCTGGAGATACTGTATTTTCATGCCCTCTGTTTGCCTAGCAGATACTTGGTCCTGTTGGAAAGGATGTGCTGTCTCCAATTTTTTCAAAATCCTCCTAAAAACTTTGTAGATGAATCCTTATCTATGGATCGATTCCAACAACATCAATCTTTTAAGAGGGATCATCTTCATTGATGCCTTTCCAATGTATGGTGGAAGCTTTTAATGAACACCTCTCTTTTTGAAGAAGTCATTCAGATGGTTGTCTTGTGTATTAGTGTTTGTGTTGTGAGTTCCTTTATGTCAAATGAACGTGGTGGTTTCCTATTGGATTTCGTGTACGAGCTATGTTTTGGAGATTTGTAAAGTTGGGGTCGTGGTTGGAGAGTTGAAGCTGATGCTGATGAAGACAAAGCAAACTCTTATATCCTTTACAAATTTGTGGTGATTTTTAGTTTGATAAGAGATGTTAATGTATAAAGAGTTTTCATTTCTTTATATTTTTATATCCGAAACAAGTTATAAGTTGGGGTCGTGGTGGATGGATTCTTTGTGAAAAGATATTGAAGATCAAAGTTGAGCTTTTCCCTGAACTTGTATTCCCTTTTTCTTGGGTCACGAGGACGCTTCCTTATTAAGTGTGGGGATATGTTGAGTGTTGAAATGACTTGTTTTTTGGATGATTTTTGTTGTTTTTGAGAGCTGAATGGTTGATTTTATGGGATGATTGATTGATTTGGAAGTGGTTTGAGAGTGTTTTAGATGATATTGATTGTGTTTTGGAAGTTCGTGATGTTTGTTGGTGGTTCTGTGATGTTCTGATAGGTTCTGAATGGTTCTGTATACCTTCTATTTTGTTCTGTTTTGGTCTGTTTTGTTCTGATTGTCTTCTGTGAAGAGGGATGGAGTATTGATTGATGAAGAATGAGATATTGAGAAAGTTTATTGAATGGTTTGTGAGAGTTTGAAATGGTTTGAGAGTGAGTTATGAGGTTTTGATAACCTTCTGTAACCTTCTGTAGGTCTTCTGTAGAGCTTCTGTTCTGTTCTGTCTCTGTTCTGTTCTGTACTGTAGCTGTTCTGGTACTGTTCTGTAGACTGTTCTGTATGCTTCTGTAAGTGTTCTGTGGAATGTATGTGTGAATTTGGGAAAGTTTTCTAGCCTTGGAAAGAGGTGAATACAAGTGCAAAAGAGCTGAAAGAAGTGGAAGAAGTAGCTACTGAAGACTCAAGAGAAGACTAGAGTGAAGTGACAGTAGTGAGCTGTGAAGAGACATTGTAGTGGCTCTGGTGACCCTTCATATCAGACATACCTCTTGGGAGGGGTATCCACGACCTAAGAGTGATTATTGAGAGTAATTTTGAGAGATTGTAGTAAGGATATGATGTATTATTGATGGAGTGAGATAGAGAGAGTCAGAGATAGCCAATTCTACTCAAACAGAGTGATTGTATATGAGAGATTGAGAGAAAAGACTATGAAGATATTGAAGATGAATACTATGTGATGTATTTCCATTCTAAGATGGTGTATTCCTTTGCTTTCTTTGTTCTATTGATGGATTTTGTGAAGATATTGAAGAATATGGTTGATTCTATTAAAATCCGTGGGAGATCTACATGATGCTGCATGAAGATTTGTTGTGCCTGGTGTTCTTTTCTTCATTGTGATCATATGAAACATGATAAACAAGCTTGTTGATGTTACAAGATAGATTTTCTTGCAAGAGAATTCCCTTTTCCTTGGTGTTCCTCTCGGGGCTCCAGTTTCTCAGAATACTTACTAATTTCAAAGGCCTACTTGGTTGTACTTGGCAAGATACTTTCATATCTAGACGTGATACTATACCCATAATATTTCAAACCACTTTAAATTTAAATAACTATGAGTCACTACATTTAAGCTAACAACCAATACCCATTTTCGTGTTTCAAAATCCTTCTAGAATCACTACAAGGATATAGGGGAATAGCGATGGCCATTTGCGTGTTGAGATGACAAGCTCAACACATGTGGACATTGATGATGGACTGCCTAGTTAGATGGGTCCACACGTCTACACTTAGCATATCGGTGGTCATTATGACTCTCACATAGCCATTGACTCATTACTTATTATATTCAAGTTGTTACACCTATTTACAGCTGGCATAGTTATAGCGCCAGTCGACTAGTGTAGTTGGTTATGCATTGTTTGACTTAGTAGGCCACTTTCCTTTATGTTGTATCTTATCTATACTTTGTGTACATTGTAAAGTGTGTGGAAGAAGAAGAAAAAACTAGCAAGTAAACGTTTTAGCCTCTATCTCTCTTCTTGTCTCTTGAGTGAGCTTCTCCTTGTGCATTCGGTGTGTGTTCGGCGTAGCATCTTGAGCAAGTCCCCCCATCACACGATTCTTGACATGGTATCAGAGCTGTACCACTGAGAGAGGCTGATTTCGAAGGCTGAAGTGAAGGATAAGAAGCAAGGTTCGAGCAAGCAAGCCACGGGTAAGAAGCTCTTTGTGGGAGCTATTCAAGCTCTACCCCGAGACCTACGGACCACTTATTGTTCAAGTGTTTCGAACCGAGCAGCCATGGCTACCTCTCACATAGCCGTCGCACAATGCCTACCTTATGGGTGTAGTGAGCTTACCTTCATGCTCGATCGAGTACCTTCCTCTCTCTTGCACCCTTGCAGCTTCATGATCCTTGAGGCCAGCTCAAGCAACCTCAATTCCTCTCCCATGAGCTTCATCCTCCATAGCCACATACGAGACAAGAGAAGAGAGGAGATGAGGAAACGATGAAGAGGGAAGATGGAGAGCTTCTTCTCCAAGAGCCCTCACCCTTACATGATCACTACCTCACTCCCTCACACTCTCTCGATCCCTCTCTCAAGCACACGCAAGGAGGCAAGAAGGCAAGAAGCAAGAGGAGAAGAAGAAGACGCTTTCTGCCACACATGAGAATGCTCTTCTCATTCATTTTTTAACTTTATATACATGCCCTAGTTTCCATGGGCGGTCACCCCCCTTTTTTTACATGGCCGGCCATTAGCCTAGGCCCCTTTTCTCATTGTCCGTCTATCCTCCTAGTCTCCTTTCCACTGCCTGTCTGCATTTACAAATTGCACGGGTGAGAGCCCGGCGCTCTTTTACAATATTTCGGGGTGCGCCTTTTCCATTTTAAAATGCACCTTTCCCCTTCGGCATTTGCCTTGGACTTTTAAGGTTGCCCTTGCGCTTTTGGTCTTTTTTCCTCTTCTTCCTTCAGTCGGGCTACCTTTTTTCCCGCCTTTGCCCTACGTCTTTTCCGCTTTCTTTTGCTTTCTTCGTGTTGGGGTTAACATTACCCCCCTCCTAGACGAGTGCCAGTCCCATGGCATTGTGGTGGGAAGTAGTGGATAGATGTTGCTGTTGCTAGGTTTAACAGGTGGGTAGAGGATGCTAAGGATTGTGAACGAGAGGTGATGGGATGTGATGACGATGACCAGGAGAGATTCCAGCGTGTTTTAGTATTCCTAAAGTTCTCGGCATCTTTCTCACTGTCCTGGCGCCCTTATGGAGCCGGTCGTCGTTTGAGTATCCAAAACGCTTGAAACAAGAAGCAGTCCCTTAGGAGGATGGTATTGGAGGGATTTATTCTGGAGAAACCCCCCAAACGCTGTTTGCCTTGAAAAGCCGTGGCCTAGGCTGAAAACCCTTGTCTGGGAGTAGAGGACCTTCATTTTTGAGTTTAAAGTCTTGAGGCTTGTGGTGCTAATAAGCAATCTGTAGATCTTGAGGCAGTGGGCATGGATCATTGGACAGTGAGGTTCCAAGATTTATGCCAATGGTAGCCCATTAGTAGGCTGACGGTTGTCAACATGAAATCTGTTGAGCCATTGAAACCTTCGCAGCGAAGCTCTTGAAGTTGCAGTAATGGGATCATGTCCAACTTTTGGAAAAATTCCTTGTCATTGGAGGATGTAGTAGATGATCGCCTTCAGCCAAGCAGCTCGTTCTTGAAACATGAACATGACCTGCAAGAAAAGTGGTGCACTTCCTAGGGGGTGTGTCTGTCTCACTGTGTAGTGCATGGTGCCCGTGCCAGTGATGGGTCTCTAACCTTGGGCAAGCCCTTGGTAATGTCCCATACTTGAGGATCCAGTTTGTGCAGCTTCTGAGGTGCGGTGCGAAACTCAGGGTGACAGGTCCGAAAGCCCTGCCCTTGATGGGCCCTAAGTGTGAAGTGGGGGAGGGGCTAGAGAGGACTCTAGATGCAGTGAGTATGGTGCACCACAATAGTGAATGAAGACAGCAAGCACTTTTTTTTTTGGGTGAATGAGAGAGAGTACATTGGGCAATGTATGGGGCACCTATTTAGTCACGGGGCAGTCGCAGGCCTCGTGATAAAAATGCGCCACTTTGTAAGTATTCCTTAATACCGCCCCTAGCTCTTAGAGGAGTGGTGGACAAAAAGGGGTGATTACACCTTGCAAAATGGGTGTCACTCATATTTTCTAATAGCTCTAAGCAAAAAGCTGGGAGGAGAGTAGCGCGCATCATCAACCTCATCATGGCTCTACTATCTATTCCTAGGTTAAGATAAAAAAAGAGTGGAGGGAGATGGGCTTCCTCTGCTTCTGCAGGTTTCTGGAGCAGCAGGAATTTGAGAAGTCGGAGGTAATTACAAGTGGTTAAGAATGCGGGGTCGGGGCAGGAAGAGAAATCTACAAGGAAACGATTTATGGAGGGAAGCAGATCTTCTACCCTAAATACTAAGCACTCCTCTGGGCTTCTAGCATTTACATTATAGATTCTCGAGAAGTCAAAATCCCCATGCAAATCTCTATTGTAATCCACTCCATGCCTACGGGGGTAGGGCATGTAGATGGGATCATTGCGCTCTTCGGGGAGGGAGCTACAAAATGCGGTCCAGGCATCAAAATTGGTGTCCCAAATCCTGCTCCGCCATTTCGGTTGTGCCTTGTAGCCTTGGATGGATTTGGGAACCAGACCGACCTTGTCTTCCCAGTATTCTCGTGGCTCTTGTCTCCACCTGGTTATTATCATGCTTCTCTCTTCCATCCATCTGTTTGCGAGTTCGTTAGACGACTCCTAGAGGTAGGGCCCGGTCCAGGGAGCGTGGAAAAGAGCATGAAAGCTCGAATGGCCTCTTATGTAGCTCTCTCTCGTGCCATATGATCAACTCCTGGGGCCAATCTACAAGATGTATATCATTTCGCAGTGGCATGGGCTCCTCAGGAAGTTGTCGTGGAAGTATGCGTGCTCGGCGTTGGGCCTCCTTTGCTAACTCTTGCCTCCTTCTCCTTGCTGCAATTATGCGTTCAGGTAGCTCGGCGTCGACAGGTTCCTCTTGTGGGATCTCTGGTTGAGGCGGACTCGGCATCCTTGGTGGCTCTTCGTCCTCATCTTGCTCGAAGTCTGGGCCCTCTTCGACATTTTGCTCTACCACAGGAGGAACGACTGGTGGTGGTGGTGGTGGCTGGTCCTGCTCCTTAAAACCCAACTCCTTGAGCTCCGCAGTGGAAAGGCCCGTATAGCGCAGGTAGTAGAACTGTTGCTCTTTAGTTATTCCTGTACTTGTTGGAAGCTCCCGCTCTTGAAGGCCGTATCGTAGCGCCTAGATGCTTAGCTCCAACTTTCTTTTTACCTGTTCCACTGTATCATTGCCCTCGGCTTGCGTCACTTGGAGCACCGTGTTGAGAAAGGCCTGTCATTGGGTCTTAGTGGTTATCTTTGCAGCCTCAACCCTAGCCTCGGCCAACATTCTTTCACACTCTGCCACCGCAAGCCGTTCTGTTAAATCCCTCACCCTGTCATCTTTCTTTCCCACTCCATGGCTCTCTCCTCCATCTTTTGCCTTTGTTCCTCTTGCTGGCCTGCCAGGGTGGTTACCACCTGTTGCTGCTCATTTGATAAGAACCATAACTAGTTTCTTTCTTTTAGTTTCTGAGCTAGCTGTTCTTCAGCGATCCCTCTTGCTTGATCAACAATGCTGAGCCTGTGGTGTGCTTTGGTCAGGGTTTCTGATTTCTCTTGGACCAACTATTCTAGGCTCTGGATTTCAGCGCGGAGCAACCTCTTCTGATTAAAGGTCATGGCCATGAGGGCTTCCACATCTTCCTGGGAGGTCTCTAGCGCATCTTGCAATCTCTGTACTTCATCCTGTAGTCATTTTGCTTCAGCTGTTGAGACCCTCGGCCCTTCATTTTTCAGGAATTCAATTTCCCTGATTAGCCTGTCCTGTTCTTCTTGCTCGCGCCATGACTGGGGCTCCGCTGCATGTTCTTGTGGAACAGTGGCTTCGCCTTCTTGAACCTCCTGGTAGAGATTTTCCACTTGGGCCACCCTTTGCTGGAGATCACTGTATTGCTGCATCAAAAGTTTTATGTTCCTTTATTCTGCCACCAGGCTCTGCTCCTCATCCTCCAGCCTTTGCCTAAGGCGGCTTTCATTGGTTTGGGCCTGCTTCGTTTTCTCCTCTAGCTGGGCTTGCAGGGCCTTTATCTCTCTCTGTCTGTCAGCTTCCTGCCTTGAGACCTCTAGCCTGAGGGCCGCTGACATCTCCTTTTCTTTCTCTAAGTCCAGCAGGGCCACCTTCTTTTCTTCTTTTGCCTTGTCCAGTTGAGTCAGTAACTCGGCCACATATGCGTCATAGTCTGCAGCAGGTATGTGAGTATTGGGCGTGGTGGTCAATGCCTCCAGCCTCTATCGTTTGGGGTCTTGTCGAGACTCTGTATTTGCAGCGGCGGGCCTTCTCAATCGAGTTTCAAGGACAATTTCGGCCACCCTGCTCACGAGCATCTACATCATGGTCATGAGCTGTGTTGCGTCGAGAGGAGGCGTGGGGTGTGCAGCGGCGGTGGTCGTGATTTCAGCTGTTGTTGGCACAAAGGAGGGAGGGACTGGATGTAGGAGGGACTTGCCTTGCCTGCGACCACCAGTGCTGCTTCCACACTTGCACTGGCTTCGGCTTTATGGCCAGGGCTTGCGGGTTCGAGTTCTCCGCCCCCATGGGTCTCTTCCACGGACCTTCGGGTGGCTTCCACTAGTTCGGCCAGTTCCTTGAGTCGCTGCTCCTCGGCTTCTTCCTCTGCCCTCCTTTTCCTGTCCTCTTTCGCCTTCTTCGACTCCTCTCCTATTTTGGTGAGCTCCTCCTCCTCTTTCCTCCTCCTTTCTTCCTCGGCCCTTCGAGACTCTTTCTTAGCTTTTTTGATGTCAGCCCGTTCTTCCTTACTTAATTTCTCTTTTTTCTCATTCTGTCTCCTATCACTTTTGCTTTGTTCTGCGGGTTTGGTCGCTCGTGGAGGCGGCACTTCCTCCTGTCCCTTGTCGCTTACTGTTCTTCCGCTCGATTCCCCTCCGCCGTGGTGAGCTGAGCTTTGATGCGCCGCTTCCTCCTCCATGATGCCCTCATTGTTTATTGCTTCGTCTATGATGGCTGTCAGGATGCCCCTGTATCTGATTGTAGCCGCTTTCGACGCAGGTTTCTTCCTTGCGGAGCACGCTATTGAGGCAAGGGACTCTCCTTCTGCTGGTGCTTCCGCTGTAGTGAGGAGGGTAGCTGAACTTTGAATGGTCTTTTGTACGAATCCATTCCAGTCTATTTCTTCAGGGGTTTCTGCTACTATGCTTTCCAACAGTGGGACCCTGATCCTGTTCATCAGCGCATTGTAACGTTGGCCCGAGAAGAGGGTATGGATCATTTTTGCTTGTAATTTCACCGCTGGGTCCGGGATGTTAGCCAAGCTGATTCCATCCACAGTATGCACCGTTTCTTTCTTGACCCCCAGCATGGTGTAAACGTCTCGCCTCGGCCTTCTCTCTTCCTTTGGCACAAGCCCCAGGGCCTTTTCTATGATCGTTGCATTGAGGGGCACTTCGATTCTCCTTTCTTGCTCCCCTGTCCTTACTGTGACGGTGTCACAGTTCCTGCTTTTGTCGAAATTCCTCAGGAAATTCGTGCACATACTATAATCCACCACCTACCCCACCTTTTCCACGTACTTGTGGAGATGACATCTGTCCACTAAATCTTTTATCGCGGGTTCCTCCATGATGGCTTCGTCCAGATTCAGAGTGTGCTTGAAAGTGAAGTGACTGAATGCGTCCGTCTCGACGGTGATGCCGAATTTGGTCATTTCCTCTTCTAAGAATGGTATTTTGCCTCCTTTGTCCTGTCCTGCCATGGTGGTGACCTGTCAATACACCATACCAACATTTAATGCCTAACAATCGGTGCATTTCTAATTAGAACTAAGTTTGAGAGAAAAATAGATGGGCTTAAAGTGGGCACACTTGCTTAGAGGCTTGACCATTGCTATTGTTTTATTCTGCAATATTCTTCCATAGAAACTTTCTTAATTATAACAATCTGCTAGCTAGATAACATAACTTTTCATCTTTGCTCTGCCCTTGGTCACCTTGCTTCCCCCTCCATCAGGAATCTTTCAAAGAATCCTTCCTAGGATTAGCACAGGAAGGGCGAGGTAAGCACTTGTTCACGTGGGTTGACTTACCTAGCCAATAGCCAATCATAGAAGTTTGGATTGTATTCAAGTTGGGCATGACAATCCAGAGTGGATGGTTGGATGGAGACTTGGGAAATGTAGGTCAAAACGTCGTGGAAGAGATCTCCGGTACTGAGGCGACTGGCAACATGTAATTCCTCTTGGGTGAGGAATTGGTCAATGTAGGGGTGGGCGAGCACATGGTCGTCCAAATGCTGATCACGGGTGATGGCCAAGACCTTAAACGAGATAGGTGCCACATACGTGGGGTCATATTCGATAGTTTTTATTGCCCTGCGTTGCTCAGCATTGGTCATTATGCGTCAACCTTTTTTCTCCCATTGGATCCTTAGCGTAAACCACTGCTGCAAGAATGTGGAAGGTGAGCTTGCCATCTGCATGAGTTCTTGCAGCTCCTGTTTAGGAGCAGAACGCGGAGGCTTATGATAAGAAGTGATAAGTCTTTTGAGTGCAGCCTGATCCTTCGAGATTTCATCATTTGCTATCAGCTTGGCAGCAATTTTGGGAACTTTAGTGGTCATAAGTTCGTATTCCTGCCAAGTGCATGGCACGAACATCCGAAGCAAGCGTTTCGTCAAGAAGACCTAGGTCTAGCCTCTCGTAGCTTCTAGTAAATGTAGTGAAAGTTTCATCTAACATTTTAATGCAGGTTATTAAATCATCCCCAGAAGTTGCGGCAAGGTCCTTAGCCAAAGAGAGGAAAGGTCGTATTGCGTAGGAGGGTTTAAGACCCTATGGTGGTACTGGTGCAACTAGACTAGATAGTTGTGACTTCCTCATCGGTGTCACGGTTCAGGCCTCGCAATGGGAAACACTTTGAGACGCTGTAGGAAGCTCTAGAGGCATGGGGGTTGCACTCGGTTCTGAGCGGGCAGTCATCGTGGTTTGTAAGTTCTTAGGATTAGGTAGGTTTAAGGCTTGGGGCATTTGCTTTGGTCGATAGATGAGCTGAGGCTTGCTAGCCATCGCTGGCCCAGGCCCGTTAACTGTGTTCTGGGCGCCACTTGTGCAAACCTCTCTCGTTAGGGTGAGGTTGCTTGTAGATGAGCTTCTTAGCTGGCCCTTTTTAGGCACCCAAATCCAGGGATTGCCCTCGTGGTATCCTTGTGCCCGCAAGAGGTCTTTGGGAATCCAGCGCGGCGTGGTTGTGCGTCTACAGTGATAGCGCCTAGACTGCCTCTTGGGTCGGGACGGTTGATAATTTGGACATTTAGGATCACACTTGGGTGGTTTACTTGGATGTGGTTTTTACCGTTTCGGCACCCATAGAAACTTGGACTCTTTGGCCTTGTGAGCACTCTTGGTGGGCGTGAGTCTGGGGTTGAGAATTTGGCATGAGGCCTAGTTTCCGACTATTTAGACTCGGGCTGAAACATGGTCATAGGGGTTTCTATCAACGACTTCATAAAAGTGGGGGAGTTAGGGCAGCCCTTGCTAAAAGTCGTCACTATGTGCACATTGCCGATGGCAAGATGTATGTGATTTAGGTTGTAATCCACATTACAGTTGGTTTGCTTCTTGAAAGTGCGACCTAATAGTGCTACATTACCAGCGTCCTTAGTGTCAGGCAACACATGGAAGAAGGCTGGTAAACTTTCAGACTCGATGGAAACGACCACCTTGCATTTCCCTAGGAGTGGGTAAGCGGTACCCCCAAACGGGGTGAGTTGAGCGTTAGTGGGCTGTAGTTGCGGTTGACCAATGTGTGTCCAATGGTCATGTGTTAGGATGTTGCAGTCAACACCTTCATCAATCAAGGCGTCGAAAGAATACACCGCGCCTATTGCAACTGCGATCTGCAAGTACGTCAGTGCCACTACTTCTTCGATGATTTGTCACGTCAGTTACAGTAGCCATTCAAACGTTCAGTGGGGGTTCTAGCATGGGTGGCTCGTGTAACGGATGTGAAGGAGGATAGTACTTCTTAATGCGACTGCCATTAAAAAAGCCTATTCCCTCACTGTCAAGTGTCTCCAACTCGACATTTCCGGTCCTACTGATTACGCGTACCCTAAAAGGCCCTAGCCTCCGAAACTTCATCTTCTGTTTATGTCCTTTTACCGAGTACAACAGAACAAGGTCCCCTTGTTCGAAGTCTCGCTGTGTGACATGCTTGTCAAACCACATCTTTTGTCGAGCCTTTTCACAAATCAGAGAGTGAATGGTGAGGAGTCGGGTCTCCGTTAAGCGTCAAGTTCTACTAAGCGGTTAGTCCAGGCCTCTCTTCCCTCCCAACGTTCCTAGATTGCTAGCCTCAAACTAGGGATGAAGAATTCTACGGGCAGAATGGCTTCAGTTTCGTAAGTCAGCCTAAAGGGCGTCTGTCCTATAGCCATTTCATAAGCTGTGCGATAGGCCCACAAGGCCGCCATTAGCTTGTTATCCCAGCCACTTCTCGAAGTAGACACAACTTTTGTAAGCACATTGACTAGAATTTTGTTTGTGGATTCGGCTTGGCCATTAGCCTGAGGGTAATAAGGAGAGGACTTCCGATGAATTATTAGGAAGGTAGAGAGAAAGTGGGCAATCACTTCATTAATGAAGTGTGTGCCTTGGTCATTACAAGTTCAATTCGACAACCGAACCGTGAAATGACCTGCTTCCACAAGAATTTTGCAGTGGTCCTAGCATCGTTCTTCCTCGTGGCTCGTGCCTCTGCCCATTTCGTTAAATAGTCGGTTGCCACTATGATGTATCGAGCTTGGGAATATTGTGCTGCAGGACTGATAGGCCCAATAAAATCGATGCCCCATTTTTCAAAGGGTTGTCAGGCTATGACAGGGGTCATCTCCATCTTGTCCTTTCGCATAGGCACTTTGGTCCTTTGGCACTCATTGCAGTGCTTTACAAATTTAGCTGCATCGCGGAATAGGGTGGGCCACCATAGTTGGGTTTGTAGTACCTTTCGGGCTGTTGTGTCCCCACTAAAATGCTCGCCAGTGATTCCGCCATGTGCTTTGTTTAATGCGTCGTGCATCTCGTGCTCACACACACATCTACGCAATAAACCGTCTTGTCCCATCCTATAGAGTTGGCCAGCTCCCTTTTAGTTGGTAGGGATGAATTTTCAGGATAAGTCTCTTCAGCCTAGCCTTCTCAATGGGTCGCTCTAGTAGTCCATTTTCTAGCACTTGCACTATGTCATCGGCCCAATATGGTGTCAGATCCGCTCTAAACAATGCTCGTTCACTAGACAAGTTAAAAAGATGGGCGTCCGGTAAATCATCAGGCACGCCATGTCCAGCGGCTTCTCTTGTGGGTATGCGGGACATGTGGTCAGCCATGTAGTGCTGCTTTCCTTTGCGTACAACCACAGAGAAGTCAAACTCCAGTAAAAGGAGTAACCATCTAGCTATGTGCCCCGTAGCGCAAGGCTTGTTCACAAGATACAGTAGGGCTTGATGGTCAATGAAGAAGACAAAGAGAGTGGCCAACAGGTAATGCCTAAATTTATTTACCGCAAATACCATGGCCAACCCCTCCCTTTCTATCGTGGAATAGTTCATCTCGGTCTCTATGAGGTGCGTGCTAGTAAAACTCACCGGGTAATCCAAGTTATGCTCACCAGGCTGGCATATCATGGCTCCAATAGCGAACTTAGAGGCGTCTATGTGCACATGGAATGTTACGTTCTAGTTTGGGGCTCGCAAGATTGGTGCAGACATAAGAGCCTTTTTCAATTCTTCATATGCGCGCTGGCATTCCTTCATCCACTCAAACACTATCAATATCTTGTACAAAGGTCTAGCTATTAATGCATAATTTAGCACGAATCGTCGATAGTATCCAGTGTGTCCCAAGAAACACTGAACTCCCTTGTAGTTGTCGGGTGGCGGTAGGTCAACAATGACTCTGACTTTGGAAAAGTCAGTGGCAATGCTGTTCCTTGACACTACGTGCCCCAAGATGCATCCGTGTTTTACCCAGAACTGGCACTTTAAGGGGTTTAGCGAGAGGTGGTACAGCCTACACCTTTCAAAGATAGCTTACAATTTCTTCAAGTGTTCGTCCCAACTAGAGTGTAAACATAGGTCATCTACGAACACTTCCAGTTCGCGCTTAAGCATGTCTTTAAAGATGGTGCACATTAGGCGCTGGAAAGTTGCAGGTGCATTCATTAGCCCAAAAGGCATGACAATGTAGGCAAATACGCCCCATTCCGTGGCAAAGGCAGTCTTGTGCCTGTCGTCGGGGTGCACTTGCACCTGATTGTAACCCGAGAAGCCATCCAGAAAACTGTAGGCTTCCTTCCCTGCTACCCTCTCCAGCATGTGCTCGGTATAAGGTAAAGGATAATTATCCCTCTTCGTAGCGGCATTCACTTTTTTATAGTTTATGCACACTCGGATTTTTCCATTTTTCTTCATGACAATCACGATAGGTGACACCCAGTCCATGTGCTCGATCTCATATATGAAACCTGCCCTCATGAGTTTGTCAATCTCCTCCTTCACTGCATGGGTGTGTTTAGGATTCATGGGGTAAGGTCGTTGTTTTGTTAGCACTGCATCTAGAATCATTGGGATGTTATGAGTCACGACCCTAGGGTCGACTCCCT
Organism: Lygodium microphyllum; assembly: GCF_053477565.2. Taxonomy (NCBI): domain Eukaryota; kingdom Viridiplantae; phylum Streptophyta; class Polypodiopsida; order Schizaeales; family Lygodiaceae; genus Lygodium; species Lygodium microphyllum. Next base: position 128,634,294 of record NC_141161.1, read on the forward strand.
TAAGTTTGTCCAATGTCCAGGCAAACACATCGATGTACTATTGCAGGAGCGCAACAAGTTTGGTCTCTTCCTCTTCCACCAAGTCATCTGCGACGAATACCGGTCTTGGTTTTTCTCCTTTCCCAGCCAAGTTAACCTCTTTGACTTTGGCGGGTCCCTCTATCGATTCATTAGTCTGACCTTGTCTTTTTGCACCTAGCAGGACCACCACTCTGTCACCCTTTTTAAATTTTGTAAACCGTTTGGGTAGATCATGTGGTTTCCTCTGCCTTTCCGCTTCGAGCCCCTTGCTTGCTTCCTGGCATCCTCTTTTAGCCTCCTACGCCTCAGGTGGACTGGAAAGTCTCCCTTGGTGCATTTGACCTCAGAGGGTTGCGGTATCTCGGGATCACTCTCAATACTAACTTCTGACTCTGAGTTGAACTCGCATCCTTCACTTGAGGAAGGTGTTTCCCCAGGGGATCTTAGTTCTGTAGGTGAATCCGTCTTGAGCACTGGGCTTACCCACCATCGTGCCACTCCAGCTTGCTCGTAATCTACGGCTTCTATTTGTTCCAGCCAGGATCTGTCACACTCCATTAGTATGACTCCTTTTTTGTTTCGACTAAGCCCTTCTTTCCTAGGCCTTAAGTTTGCCCTGATTTGCTCTATCGCTTTTCCCTTTGTGTCGTACTCTATCGTGTCTACCTCTTCTTCGCTCTCTTCTCCCGCAGAGCGACAGTCCTCATACTCCTCATCGTCCGGGTCCTATTCTTCTGACTGCTCATCATCCCCTAAGCTTCCCTGTTCACTCTCCTTGTCGTCAGTAACTAAAGCCCAGTTATATAACAAGTTCAGGTCATGGACTTTGTTCCATTTCCATTCTGGTTTAGCTAAAAGGTCACGTAGTGGCTTTAAGTTAGCGGCCAAATTGCCATTCAATTTATCGGTTAGATACTCTACGATCTCGTGAAGCTCTAGTTTGTTGTTGGGGATGCGAGACGAGGCCGGTTTGCCTGGGTTGAGCGAGCTTCCTACCATCATGCAAAGCGGCACAACTGGCTCCTCAATTGGCACGGTGGCGGTTTTAGCAGCCTGCTGATGTGGTCCTTCCTCATTCGAGAATGGTAGGTCAATGGTTGCCAGCACGTGCATCCAATCCCTCTCATCCTCAGGGCAAGGAATATATCTAGCTAGCGATTCATAGGGCTTGGTCGGTTGAGTATTGCCTTTTAGCATGGCTGAGATGGCTGCCAGGTCAACAGACGTTGTCGTCCAAGTGTCCATCTCTACCCTCACTACACTAGTTCTGTTCCCTAGGAAAATCAATCCATTGGCCCAATTCTCTATGACTTGTGCATTCCTCATCCAAGGTCGGCCTAATAGTATGTCGTAATCCACTCCCTTCATGACAATGAAGTTTACCGAGAATTGCACACCGGAAATCTTTACTGGCCAATTCTTTAAGACCCCAAATGGTCTTACCTTCATTCCGTTTGCTAGCGTGACATTGAATCTAGTGGTCTCTACGGGAGGGTTTCCCCATGCCTCTAGGACCGCATGGTTTAGCACACTAACACCGGTGCCTATGTCTACAATTCCCTTCCGAGTCATGTCTCCTAAGGCTAGGACGGGTAAAACTGCGTGCATTTTAGTGCCCTCCCAAAAAGCATTGATGTGCAAAGACTTAGGATCTGCGTGTAGAGTTAGACTTGGGATCCATGTAACTGCGTCGTGATCTTACGGATCAGTGCCCACAAGTTCCACGTGTCCCTCGATCGAGTCTTTTAACTCCTGCCACAAGGAGTGATTTTGCCTAAGCAGATCCTCCAGGCTTAGAGTTACTAGGGTGGACAGCAAAGTTGTGAGGAGGCTATTGGACCCTTGTCTTCCTCCAAGGCTAGCAGTTCTAGGCCATGCATCTTGTCTGCCCTGGTAAGCTTCCCTCCGGCCTTGCTGCTGAGCCGCTTTCAGTGGTGCAGGCATGTTCCCAGCTTGTGGTTTTGAGGGTGAGACTGGTGTGCTAACATTGGAGAAGTCATCCATAGGGTCTTCCAATATGGGTTCGGCATCTTCAAGGTGCTTTTGGGCGTCCTTGACCCACTCCTTGACCTTGGCTATAGCTTCGAGTTGCCGTTTGGGATGGGGATATTCCCCTACCTTGGCACTCCCTAGCTCTACTGTCTTAGGAGCTGAGGTCTCTGCCTCTGCGTCTGTGACCCTCTTTCCTGTTACCAGCGTAGTCGTTTCCTCGGTTTTAAGGGTTATCTTTGCATCAGTCCTCTTTTTCCGTCTCCTCCGACTTTTCTTCCCTATTGAGGTTGCATCAAGGTTACTTGGCCTTGGTAAGGAGATGCCTGCTTGTTTCGTTTGAGCTCGTGTCATAGCGTGTAGTGGGATGGGCATATCCTCACTACCAAAAGTTTCAACTCCAAAGAGCCCCAAAGGCACCGATGGCATGTTGGTAGCGCTCGTTGATGGCTTCTGCCTAGGACAATCAGGAAATAGATGTGTGATTCCACACTCTGTGCATCGGAGATCCGCTTTGTCCTTGTTAGCTTGTTCTCACTCTGGGCAGCGTGATGAAATGTGGCCTGGGTGGCCGCAAGTCTAGCATGTGACCGGATCCTGGCTTGGCCCTCCAAAGCCTCTGTCTCGTCCTCTTCCTAAGGCCATCACTGGTACTGGCTGATAGTCCATTAGAATTGGGTTGCCCTCCTTGTCGTAGGATACATAAGGATTGACATATGCCTCTTCCTCATGGAGCTCCTCCACAAAGTGAATAGGAGCATCGCTAGGTGGGTGAGTCACAAAAGGCCCTGGGGGCCTAGGTATGCCAATTGGGTTCATCTCCAACCTAGGCACGATAGGTCTTGGGTCAGTTGGTGTTGGAAGAGCTAACTAGGTTCCCCTGCCAAAGAAAGTAGGTGACCTATTGCCTAAGTATGGAGGGTTGTACTGCTGCGTATACGGGAGTCTCCTCGGCATTCTACAGTGCACTGCATCATGTCCGAATCTACCGCAATTTGAGCACGGCCAAGATCTAGGATCTTGGCACTGCACTGGGAGATGATTACCACCGCAGTACACACGTTGTACATGCGATCTCACAGGCTTTCTAACGAGCTCTTGCAATCGCGCAATCTCCAGTCTCATCTGTGCCATCCCTTGGTCGTGGTCTACACTCTTTCCCTTGTCCTGTGTGCTAGCAGTTACTTTTTCCCCTAAGATGGATGATGTCTTAGGGTCTCTCTGGCTCACACTATCTCGGTTGGTAATCCTCATGCTACGTTCCCTGAGTTGATCATCTACGCGTATTGCCTCCTCGGAGACTCGAGCTAGCATGTCTCGTTTTAAGGTGGAGTTACTGGCCAAAGCCTTGTAGAGCTCCTCGCTTTGAATCACGTTCATGAACACTGTAGACACTGCCCTCTCGGTGGGTCACTCATTGCCAGGGATTCTCTTATAGAGACTGCGCACCTGGGTAATGTAATCCCTAACGTCCTCCTTCTCCCTTTGACTGATATTCATCAACCTAACAATGAGGTTGTCCGAGTACCCTGTCTCCGAAAACCTCTTGATGAAGAGGCCCTTAAGACGAGCGAAGTTTGTACGTTCTGCGTCATCCAGACTAGAGTACCAGGTCCTCCCCTTGTCGCTTAAGCATAGGCCGAAAGCTTGAGCTCGCTGCGCAGGGTCAGTAAGACCGTTTGCCTCACATACTTGCTTGAACTGCTCCATGAAGCTATACGGGTCACTGCTAGGTTCGTATCGAGCTAGTTGTTTCGCTACTATGGGGATTCTAGCCTGCCCTTTAGCTCGTGCGAGACTCCCAATCCTGATAGTAGCACGGTGGCTAGGGCAGTAGCACTTTGCTCCACGGATGTATTGTCCATGAGTCGCTTTGCCACCAGTTCAGTCAATGTCATGCTAGCCTCTGCTGCCCGTTTTCTCTCTACGTTTGGTCTGGACTTGGCTGCCCCAGCTAGGTCTAGTACTCGTCTAGCCTCGTACATATCCACGTCCTATTGCAGCCTTCTAGCCCTCTGCTCATGGTTGTAGGAAATTATGCCTTCTAATGCTCTCTTGATAGCTCTTCTCTCTTCTTCCAGGATAGCCACCACTTCCTCTATAGGTCTACCTTGAATCTCAGTCCTGGTGAGTAGATCGTAGTCGTGTACTAGTTCCTGGACCGAAGTTAGAAATTCTCCTAAATCTAATTGGTCTTCCCCTCGATCGCCTCTTGATCCCGATATTGTTTCTACTTCCAGCTCCACGAGGTTGTCGATGAATCCAATCAGCTCCAGTAGCTTCCACTCCTCTATCTTGTTGCTTCCCGTGTCTTTGTGTTTTCTCCAAGTACTACTAGTAGGGCGCTCAGGCACTTGTCTAAGTCTTGGGGTCTCCTCCTACTAGTGGGTTCCTTAATGTTATTAGGTATCCAGATGTGTTCCTTGTTATTTGAAAACAGCGTTGATCCTTACTCACACGTTGTGCTTAGTGCTTTCGTGGTGCTTGGTATAAAAACAGGATTTTCTCTTTTCTTACTGTGCAGGTTTAGTGGAGCACAAAAGTGAAATGCCGATGCAAAAAGAATTTAATGCAACCTCCACCTTGTTTCTACCCACGTTCTAAGCCTAATTTGAGTTTTCAACTCGGTTCCCGGCTATTCTATGGTTCCTCCGCACCCTGAGTTCGATGAATCTCTGAGGTTCTAATGGCCAAATTGGGTTCTGGGGGTGTTCAGGGTTGCGTCCTGGGGTCAGGTCTGTGGTCAGGTCAGCAAAAGATCCTTATCTTTGTGTTCTGGCAAGATGGTCCGATTCTGGGAATTGGATCGGGATGGTTCGACTCTGAGAGTCGGACGGTCCGATTCTGACAAAATCCGACCAGTCTGGTCCGACTCTAACAGTCGGACGGGGGTTGGTCCGAGTCGAACAGGGATGGGTCTGATTTCTTCAATCGGAGGAGGTGTCTGATCGGACAGGCTGGTCCGAGTGGTTCAATCGGACCAGATGGTCTAATTGGATAGTTTAGTGTCCGATTATAAGGGCAGTTCGAGTGCCACGTGGCACGTCCGATCGGGCTGGTCCGATTCTGGTAATCGGACCAGACTGGTCCGACTCACTCTCAGTCGGACGGTCCAACTCGAGAACTCGGGTGGTCTAATTCTGGGAATCGGACCAATGTAGGTTGGTCCGACTGTGTCGGCGACGGGCACGATTCCGGCGCGTTTGAATCCTCCTTACTGTCTGCTGCACTCAATCATCACAAAACAACCCATAACCGATCAGAGCGCTACTGGAACTCACTGGACTCACCTGAAGTAGCATGAATCGAATGCGCCTAGAATCGGGGTTGCGTTTCCTCGTCCTGTGAACCAAAAACTCTCTCTCTCTCTCTCTCTCTCAAACAAAGCCAACTAAGAAAATGAGGTCTATCCTGGCCTCCCATGCCTCTTAAGGCTCTTTCCCAGCATTGCAACACCTTACAGCCAGTTCCCTGTCCCTGTTTCACCCAGGAGCTTGAATCTGGTCCCCTATTTTCCTGTTTCCAGCAGTAGCCAGAACCTCTGTTTTCTCTGGTTTTACCCTAATCTAACCTCAATCTAGTGCAGCCAATATGAAAAACAGAAATGCAGAACAGTAGTCCTAATCTAATGCTTCCAACAAACCCAAATACTTACCTATTCCTCAGATTAAAACCTCCTAAGTCTCCTAGTTATCTCGAGCACTGTTCAGGCTGCAAACCCTACTTCCATGCTCGATCTGATGCGCGGGGCGCTCAAAGCTCGAATCCGTTAGTCCCGGCAATGGAACCAAAATGTGGGAGCTCTTCAAGCTCTACCCCGAGACCTACGGACCACTTATTGTTCAAGTGTTTCGAACCGAGCAGCCATGGCTACCTCTCACATAGCCGTCGCGCAATGCCTACCTTATGGGTGTAGTGAGATTACCTTGATGCTTGATCGAGTACCTTCCTCTCTCTTGCACCCTTGCAGCTCCACGATCCTTGAGGCCAGCTCAAGCAATCTCAATCCCTCTCCCATAAGCTTCATCCTCCATAGCCACATACGAGACAAGAGTAGAGAGGAGATGAGGAAACGATGAAGAGAGAAGATGGAGAGCTTCTTCTCCAAGAGCCCTCACCCTCACACGATCACTACCTCACTCCCTCACACTCTCTCGATCCCTCTCTCAAGCACATGCAAGGAGGCAAGAAGGCAAGAAGCAAGAAAAGAAGAAGAAGACGCTTTCTGCCACACACGAGAATGCTCTTCTCATTCATTTTTTAACTTTATATACATGCCCTAATTTCCATGGGCGGTCACCCCCCTTTTTTTACATGGCCGGCCATTAGCCTAGGCCCCTTTTCTCATTGTTCCTCTATCCTCCTAGCCTCCTTTCCACCGCCTATCTGCATTTACAAATTGCACACGTGAGATCCCGTCGCTCTTTTACAATATTTCGGGGTGCGCCTTTTCCATTTTAAAATGCGCCTTTCCCCTTCGGCATTTGCCTTGGACTTTTAAGGTTGCCCTTGCGCTTTTGGTCTTTTTTCCTCTTCTTCCTTCAGTCGGACTACCTTTTTTCTCGCCTTTGCCCTGCGTCTTTTCCGCTTTCTTTTTCTTTCTTCGTGTTGGGCTTAACACTCTCCCATCCTTCCACTCTCTCTCTTGGATAGTGCTTGTGGAGGCACCGGAAGCAGGGCAGAGCAAAAATATCAGATTGCAGTGAGATTTGGTGTGCACGAAGAGCATTGTATATTCTGAAAATAAGCCCTTATTGGTTTTTCTGCAGTTATTTTGGGCATCTGAGGCCGTTTCAGGCCCCGTTTTAGAGCTGCAAGGTTGCGGACAGTAGTTCGAGATACCTTGCAATTTCAGTTGTGTCTGCCGTATACAGGTGTACAGGTTACATATTTCAGATCTGTAAGTTCAAAGGTGTTTACTAGCAAATAAACACAAGGTTTATCTGCAAACTGGTTGCAGATTGCATATATTGTTGAGGAGACAGTGAAAAAGGTTGTCTGGTGTATTGCTGTGCACTATAGGTCGAGGGTTGCAGAAGATTTACTTGCTATTTGGTATTAGTTTTGTGATAATGGTAGAGAATAGTGGAAACCCCATCATTGAGAAGCTCGACAAGAATAACTATCCTTCATGGAAGTTCCGTGTCACGAACTTCCTTATTGGAAAAGACCTTTATGAGTTTGTTTCAGGTGAAGAAAAGGAGCCGGAGGTGAGTGATCCTCCAACTGCAAAAGAGACAAAGGCACGAAAGAAATGGAATGCAAAAGACAAAAAGGTCATGTATTGGCTGTCTACAGTAATTGACAATAATATGCTGGGACATATTAGAAATGCAGAGAATTCATATGTAGCTTGGACCATACTTGAAAGTATGTTTTCCGTAAATACAAAGGCACGAAAGATTCAACTTAAGCAAGAGTTGAATACATTGAAGAAAGGGAAGATATCTATCAATGAGTATGCACTGAAGGTAAGGAGCATTGCAGATGCCTTGGCAGCGATTGATGCAATGCCTGATGATGATTTTGTGTCGTCTACCTTGGGTGGACTTAACAATGAAAAGGCTTGGAAGTCTTTTGTAACTTCCCTATATGTCAAAAAGCCATTTCTAGATTTCGATGAGTTGGTCTCCCTTATGATCACTGAAGAGATCAACATGCAGAGTGAGACATCTGAAATAAGTGGTGAATAGGTCCAAGCTTTCTACTCCACTTCAGGAAGGGGACGTGGCAGGTTCTCTTCAAGAGGCTGTGGTACAGGATGTGGTAGTGAATTTGGCAATTTGGCGATATGCAGGTTTCAGGAGGTCTTGGTAACTTTAGAGGCAGGGGGAGCTTTAGAGGAAGAGGTGGATGGCAGAACATAGGTTCCAACAACTCTGATATTGTGTGTCACTACTGTGGCAAAACATGTCATATTGCAACCCAATGTTATGCTAAGAAAGATGATATTCACAGTGGTAAGTTGCAGCAAGGAAACTATGCATCATCTTCACGACAGAATGAAGATAAAAATGAATGTCTGTTTGTTATGCAGCATATGCTGAATGCTGTTACAGGAAAGGGAACACATGATGATGTTTGGTATGTTGATTCAGGTGCATCCAATCATATGACCAGCCATGCAGAATGGTTTGGAGAGATGCAAGATTTACAAAATGCAAGTTATGTGCAAACAAGTGATGATTCATGCCACCCAATTTCACACATTGGAAAAGTTTCCTTGTCCTTGCATGATGGTAACACAAAGAGTCTTTCAAATGTATTACATGTTCCATCTGTTACAAAGAACTTGGTGTCAGTCGGTCAAATGGTAGAGCAAGGGATGTAAGTCAGATTTAATGCAAAGTGCTGCTTTGTAGAAGACTTCAATGACAAGTGTAGGTTGGTAGCAAAGGGAAGTAGAGTTGGACGTATGTTTACTCTGGATGTTGGAATTCCTACTATGAATGCTGCTATGTATGCTAAAGGAAAAGATGTTGTTGAAGATATTGAAATTTGGCACAAACGCATTGGAGATGCAAATGTACAAAGGCTGAAATTAATGCAGTCCAAAGGGTTGGTTATAGGTTTGTCTACATTTAGAGTTGCAGAATTTCATAAGGTATGCGAAGCATGTCAGTTTGGTAAGCAGCTAAGACAACCCTTTTCACATGACAGAGATGTAAGCAGAAATATCCTTGATGTTGTGCATACAGACATTTGGGGGCCTACAGAAAATGTATCTCTTGGAGGCAATTCATACTTTGTCACATTCATTGATGATTATTCTAAAAAGCTGTGGGTATATTTTATGAAGGAAAAGAGTGAAGCATTTCAGCACTTTAGAACTTTCAAGGCTGCAGCTGAAAGAGAAACATGCTTGAAAGTAAAGTGCTTGAGGTCAGATGGAGGGGGAGAGTACCTCTCAAATGAGTTCAGTGATTTTTTGAGGTCTCATGGAATAAAGAGACAGTTCACATGCAGGTATACCCCACAGCAAAATGGTGTTGCAGAAAGGAAAAACAAGCATATTGCAGAAGTTGCATGCGCCTTGATGGCTGAAAAGAATATGCCTAAGCATTTTTGGTCTGAGGCTGTTCATACTGCTGTTTATATTATGAACAGAACTCCCACATCTGCAGTTCATGGGATGACTCCTGAAGAATGCTTTACTGGCAAGAAGCTTGATGTATGGCACTTGAAGGTATTTGGCTGTGTTGCATATGTTCATGTGCCAGCTACAAAAGAAGCTTTATCCAAAGGCAAAAAAATGTGTCTTTATTGGATACTCTTTAGAGCAAAAAGGGTATCGCTGTTATAACCCTGTCACATGTAAGTTCAGAGTGAGCAGGGATGTCACCTTTGATGAAATGAGCAGTTGGTATGCATCTAGTGGTGATGCATTGGATGATGATGATGATCATGACACTCATGTGCAGGATGAAAAGCAAGAATCACGGACTCTTAGTGGACCAAAGACATCATATGGTAGTCCATGGTATGGGAGACTAAGAAGTAGCTCTACATCTTCAGGTTCATCTAGTAGCACCACAGGTAAAGACAAAGGAAATAATAAAGTGTTAGATGGCATTGATGCAGTTCTTGATGGAGACTCCAGTGGCTTAGAGAGCTTAGATAATGAGCTTGGTATTCCTTCTGTTAGGACACCAGGTGTACAGAGAGCTCATAATAATGTAAAGGCTCCATTGAGTGATTCGGTGATATGCAGATCTAGCACAGTCAGATACCCTATTAAAAGATTTGGTTTTGAAGGTTATGCAGCTCACCATTATGCTTATATGGTGAAACTAGTTGAGGATGTTGAGCCAACTTGTTTTGAGGATGCTGATGGTCATACTCATTGGGATGCAGCAGTGGATGAGGAGATGGCTACATTAGAGGCTAATAAGACTTGGGATCTAGTATCATTGCCAAAAGGCAAGAAAGCTATTGGATGTAAGTGGGTTTATAAGATTAAGCACAATGCAGATGGTTCTATTAGTAGGTACAAAGCTAGGCTGGTTGCAAAAGGCTATGCCCAGACACATGGCATAGATTATGAAGAAACCTTCAGTCCAATTGTTGCTAGGATGGCAATTGTCAGATGTGTGATTTCTTTGGTAGCAGCGAAAGGTTGGAGGTTGCAGCAAATGGATGTGAAGAATGCCTTCTTGCATGGTGATTTGCAGAAGAAGTGTATATGGATCAACTAGCAAGTTATGAAGATTTAGAGCATCCCACATATGTGTGCAGGTTGAAGAAGGCACTCTATGGGCTCAAGCAAGCACCTAGAGCATGGTCTGACAAGATCAGAGAGTATCTTGTCAATATTGGCTTTTATGTTTCTGATGGTGATTACTCACTTTATGTGAGAAAGGGAGATGCAGGTTTGGTCATCATAGTCATCTATGTGGATGACCTGATTATTACAGGTGATAGTGATAGTGGGATTGCTGAAGTCAAGGATTTTTTGAAGAAGAAGTTTGAGATGAAGGATTTAGGTGAGCTAAGGTACTTCCTTGACATTGAGATGATTAGATGTGATGATGGTATATGGCTGTCCCAAAGATAGTATGGCTTGGATATGTTGTCCAAGTATGGTATGACAGCATGCAAACCACTTTCAATCCCATTGGAGCAGAATGTAAAGTTGAGTGCGGATGTTGGGGATGAGATAGAAGACCCTACTATGTTCAGCAGGATAGTGGGGAGTTTGATCTACATGACCATTACAAGGCCAGACTTGAGCTACGCTGTTGGTCTTGTGAGTTAGTTTATGCAAGTACCTAGAAAGCCACATTTGGATGCAGTCAGACGCATATTGACATATGTGAAGCCCACATTACATTATGGACTTTTCTATGAGGCAGGTACAGATGTACAGGTGTTTGGATACACAGATGCAGATTGGGCTCGTAGTATGTCTGATAGAAGATCTACCAGTGGATACATGTTCTCTCTTGCTAGTGCAACAGTTACTTGGAGCAGAAAAAAGCAACCTAAAATTTCTTTGTCGAGTACAAAGGCTGAGTATAGAGGTGTTGCTGTAGTAGCATGTGAGGTAGTATGGCTACAAAAGTTATTGGCTGATTTAGATGTGCAGGTGGTAGGTCTAGTTGTCATTTATTGTGACAACATGAGCAGTATACAGTTGGCTAGGAACCTTGTGTTCCATGCCAGGACAAAACATATTGAGGTACACTACCACTTTGTGAGAGAGAAGGTACTAGTAGGTGAGATTGACTTGGTGTATGTCAGCACATAGGATCAGATAGCTGACATCTTCATGAAGGCATTGGATACAGAGAAGCTTCAAAAGTTTCAAAGCTTACTTGGAGTTGCATAGATGCAGTTGAGCTTGAGGGGGAGTGTTGAGATGACAAGCTCAACACATGCGGACATTGACGATGGACCGCCTAGTTAGATGGGTCCACACGTCTACACTTAGCACATTGGTGGTCATTATGACTCTCACATGGCCACTGACTCATTACTTATTATATTCAGGTTGTTACACCTATTTACAGCTGGCATAGTTATAGCGCTAGTCGACTAGTGTAGTTGGTTATGCATTGTTTGACTTAGTAGGCCACTTTCCTTTATGTTGTATCTTATCTATACTTTGTGTACATTGTAAAGTGTGTGGAAGAAGAAGAGAAAACCAGCAAGAAAATGTTTTGGCCTCCATCTCTCTTCTTGTCTCTTGAGTGAGCTTCTCCTTGTGCATTCAGTGTGTGTTTGGCACAGCATCTTGAGCAAGTCCCCCCACCACGCGATTCTTGACATTGCGATGCAAATTAATAGCGATAGTACTCAAACGAAAAAAAAGGGCTGAAACCCGAGCGCGGCATTTTGCACAAAAGAGCAAAAGATAGAGCGAACTACATTGTGTGTTTGGGAGGGAGAGGGAGAGAAAGAGAGAAAGAGGGAGAAGCAGAGGTTCTCCTAAATATAATATTGCTTGGCTAAAATGGCCATTAAACTCATATCATATGTCGATGTGTCTTCTAGTCATGTCACCAGCTCTTGGGACACATTAGGTACTGGTACATTCTGTATTGGTGTAGACAAGAAACATTGGTCACCTAGATAGTCTTATGAGAAATCTTATTAGGAGCACATGGGCTGATCTAAGAGATGCAATGTTAAATACGGCTATAAAGGTTTTTGGGAAACCAAAGAACAGTCACAAAAATGCCAAAGGATTGCCATGCAAGTCTATTGATATGAGGAAGTAAAGGAATCTAGCTATTATTTAATTCAATTCCACTAATTAGGGAAAATTTATTTGTAATTAACACACAAGTATAAAATTAATCAATATTTAAATGGATAGCCAATTGGGTTGTAGCCTAGTGGTTTAAGTGTAGGTTAAGTATTGTGGGTGTGTGGGACTCTTTATTTCAAAG